>NC_056733.1:345808557-346056057 GCF_019279795.1 Protopterus annectens | reverse complement strand
CTGTACATTACGTGAAACAGAAATCACCATTAATAGTTTTATTGATTGTCTTATTTGTATTAATAAAAATATGAAATATTTCCCATATAAGAGGAACTGAGATCCATTGTTTGCAACAAACTCTTCTGCTAGCACTTAAGTAGTTGCTATTATTTCAATTTTATCTCTTTATCCTTAAATCTTTCCAGCAGATCTACAATACAGCATTTACTGTCTGTAGCAGCAATGTTTTGGCCATTGCCACTTTCCCTGTGAAGTATTATCTCCTTATGTCATTTCAGAATTGTCATTAATCTATATTCATAACTTCCTCTGTCTTCTTACTTTATCTCATCTGTGTCATCCTCAGCAAATGCTGCTTGTCCAAATCATATTTCTTTCCTTTTTTTGGGGGGGTGGGGGTCTTTCAATGTATATACGTTATATATGCTAAGTTAAGGTTTTTCTTAGGCTTCATATTGACTAATTGAGATTGAGTACAAACTTGTTGCACCAGCTAATTAGCGAAGTCATATTAATCTCTCCTAGGAAAATAATAAATCTATCCCCTACCCCAGCTTATACCAACTATAATCCAGATGGTACAACCTCAGAGCAAAACATGAATATATATATAGCACATCATTTCAACAGCACACCTTCATGAGAAAATCCCATCCCCCCTTCAACACACACACACACACACACACACACACACACACACACACACACATGCATGCGTGTGTGTGTGTGTGTGTGTGTGTGTATGTGTGTCTGTGTTTGTGTACATAGATAGATATATACATACATATCTTCTCAAGTCCTAGTCTCATTTTATGTATAGCTATAGTTATAGATATAGATATAACCAAAAGAATAAGTCCTTGAATTTACTGAAAAATATTCTGCTCTCTTACACATTCACCACATCTTTTAGAAAGGGTTACAACACCCTGACTTTCACATATGGGGACACCAACACAATTATTTCCAAAATGGGAAAATCATCCTATTATAATGCAATATTTGTAGACTTTAGAAGGGTGCTTCTTTCTCCCTTGATTGTCAATCTCAAATTCTAGGATTTGGGAAAAGTTCAATCAACAAGATCTGGAGTTATCTGATCGATAAATTGTTTCAGGTGATGAATGATCAATACGTGTCCAATACGGAATGCCTTAAAAGAAGTGGACTTCTAACTAATCTATTGTCTGCAAGAAAGTAGCACTTACAGAAAAAAAAATATAAATGAAGTACTATATAAAATGATTTGGTCAGCTATGTTATAATTTGCTGAGATAAATGAGAAATGTTGATGCTTTATACAAATTTGCTTTAGCATTATGCAAATAAGTATAACTACTTTCTTAGAATCTAATTGTCACCTGCTGCCAATGGCCATTGTCTTTCCCTGGCTTATCTGCTACTGTTTTCTTTCTCATTTACTTTGACATTCCCTCATTTTCCTTATTCATCACTGCCCAACCTTGCTTATCAACCCTTCCCTCTTCCTCCTTCATCTGTATCCTATAGTTCTGTTTGTAAATATTGCACATGCATTTATAGAGAATATAATGTTTGTTTTAGTATTGTATTCCTTCGTTAAGCTCAATGTAGCTTAAATTATTTCGTTATCTTTGTAACCCAAGCTATGCAATTGGTCTTATGTAGATCAGTGTTCTACCCCAGTAAATAACTACAGATTAATGGATAAAATAAGTACATTTTAAAACCTTGTATTCATGCCTTTCCATACATCTAAGGCATGATTTACAAACTATTACTCCTGAAGATGGTGACGAATTTTCATTGTCATTTCTGTACTAATATCCTTAGTAATTAATTTAAAAGTAATATTAAATCCGGTAGTAGGTCACATATGATGAATGCTGATTAAATTTGATATTAAAGAACAGACAAAGACAGGCTCAGATGAAACAAGACAATATTTATAAAACTTATGCAAGGTACAAAAAATAAGAAAACAGCACAAAACACAGGCAATCTGAACTTAATTATGCAACACATAGTGGGCATGTAGAATTTATTTTGTTGGTTAACCGGAGTGCAAAGTTTAACAATAAAAAAAAAAAATAAGCGGAGTCTGTCTTGACTGTGGAATACCTTACAAAATAGATGTTAAAAAACAATGTTAATATTTTTATGAACAGAAAATAAATGGGTTAATAATAAGTTCATAGGTTCGTAGGAGATTACTAGGGTAATGGCTCAAGAGCCCTTACAAGCCTAGCCACTTTTACCCAGATTTTCCCCAGTTTTCTATCTCTAGTGGAAAGGTAGCAAGGGTCACCAAGCAGGAGTTAGACAATATTTACTGATTGGCTCTGTTCATAATGGACATGAGCGCCACCCCAGGACTGAATTTGTGAGTTCTCATCCATTGATCAAGATTGCACTTGAAGATGGACAGGAAATGGCTCTGCTTCATGTGAATAGGAAACCTGTTCCATAAGAGGAGCAATCTCTAGGTCACACATCTGTCTCTCCAGCATGATCTATTCATGTCAGAGATCAGGTTTAGATCCTTGTACAGGGTAACCCTCATGAAGTTAGTTTTGCAAATATACAACATTTTCATCAGTGCTGGGTCGGAAACTGCCTTGTAGGTCAGGCATAGATCACTCCTCAGTTATCGGTGACAAACTGAATACAGTTATAGGGCGTTTAATCGGTGCACATATGACAAGTTGGTTAAACCCTCTATTTTTTTTTGTAAAAAAAACTCTGAGGATGCTCCAAATGTGGCAGATACTTAACAAGGTACATGTGAAAGGGTGCATTGTACTCAATTATTGGTTTGATGAGGGCTGAGTACAGTGGTGCTATGACATCCTTAGATCTGGATGCCATGCCCTTACTTATAAACTAAACCACATAAAAGGCATTCCCCACCACTCTGGACACATGGTGGTCAGAGTTTAGATTCCTATCTATCTGAGTACCCAGAGCTCTCACCACTGACTCACTTGAAGAGCTGAAGGTGGGACCATACATTGCAATGTTGAAAATTCAGTGGCTGGATATTCAAGGTGATCCCAAGGAAGAAGTTTAAACTATAAGAGATGACAACATCATGCATAAAACCATTGCATTGCACAATATAAAACGTGGAATGCAATACTCAGGCAGAATGCATCCATGGACCCAGACGGGAAAATGTTACAATAACAAACCAAGAGCGCCAAGGAGTACCAACATGCAGAAGAAGCACTATTCTAAATCTCCATTATAGGTATAATTGTGGCTCCTTGTCAAATTCACACTCAGTAATGTACACTCATATTGTTTCTTTCCAATCTCTTACTCAGCCCATAGAGTAACACAGACGCTTATTTCACCACAGTGTTGTGCACTTTCCTGATTATATCTATTATACCTTATTTTCTCTACAGATGTTGTCTTGGAGAAATTGCTCTTCCGACAAGAAAGTCAAATTCTAGGTGTATTCCCATGCATGCAGAGGGCTCTCTACCTCATTTTGCTGCTGCTTTATAATAAAATTGCTAACACAAATAAATGAGGTTTTTAGATATTCTGGTGGGAGATATGACCTGTTTAAAATGGGATGGGATATGCATCCTATGTTTTTCTTTATCCATTTTTTCAGTCCTCAGTTGGCAACTATTTTGCTAAAAAAAACTGTTTCTTGTCTGCCGTAGTCCAACAAATGAAACTGATCCATCTTATATTAATAGTACTGATTTTTACAGCAATCTAGAAACTGTCTAGAGGTTTAATGCTGAATATGATTGTATGATTCTAAAGGTCTAGTATTACGCTATTACATTTTTTACCCTTTTAATCAAATGGCAGCTTAATTTCTTAACATATTTTATTCTGAAAAATCATGTTTTACCTGTGTTGACTGTAAACATTTTTATTTTACTTCCTAAGTGGATAATCATATTACAGCCTCACAGATCAAAGCATATCAACAGATGATGAGCATACCTCTCAACTGTACAGATTTTCTCAAAATGCCCAGATTTTTGTCTCATGTTTTTGGCATGTTCCTCATAAAAATTGTGTTTTCTTGACAAATCACATAGCTGATTTAAGGATTAAAGTCATTAAATAATGACATGCATTTGAGTTTCAGACTTCATATTCTTCAGAAAATGCATGTTAACACAAATCCTGTTATTCTAGCAACTTTCTAAGTTTATAATAGCAATATTTAAAATGTGTCCCTATTTTTGGGCCTTTGCCCCCCCCCCCCCAATTTGTCAGGCTTTGTCCAGATTTCTTGCACTAACAGGTTGAGAGGTGTGATGATGAGTATGAAAAGTGCTGTATGGTACAACAAATCAACTTTTTAGGACAGAATAAAGCTTGTGGACCAGGGTGAATGTCCCCTAAAATTCTTAAAAAATTATTCAACCACCTTCTGATCTAGCAAATGTACTATTTCACAGAAAACTGGACAATGGAGCAATATCATAACTGAAAAATGGCAGCATTGTGGTGGTGGGAGTATGGTACAACTAACAGGTAATTGCATACATGTTGGTTTGACTTTGGTGGCATCTTAAACATTGAGAAGCTACTAAAGAGAACGGTTAGTGGAGTTGTGAAATGGTAAGGTCTGGCCTGCAAGGTATAAATCAGAATTTTTTTTTACAAAGAATCCTTATCAAACAAATTTGCTACAGCTCTTTGAATTGTTTGCAACACAAACTGGCAGATGGTTATTAGTTAAAATAATACAGTCATACTTCAGTAAGATGACTCAGTCAGTGGCAGGGTTCTTAGGTTATAAATTGTTGTAATGGCTACTAAAGTAGTTATAGGAAATCAGATCGCAAATATCTATGAATGTGTTAATCTAAGAGGAAAGATAATGTCAAACATTGTACCTTAGGAACAAAATCTTTAGAAAGGTTTTTCAATATTTTATTGCAGACATTTCATATAGTACTGAAAATTAATTTATATGTAGATGATAGAGAAACAGGGTGGTGTTGATAAGGATATGCTAAGATTGCACAGATATTTAACAAATCTTAACGACTGTGCAATGACCTGAAAAGTGAATTTTAATATAAGATAGTACAAGCTGTTACATTAACAAATATAATAAATGTTTTTCTAAGTATTGCTTGAGATTATGAAACTGTTATATTGACAAAAAAAGAAGAAAGTAAGAAAAAACACAGACCTCTGAATGATAGCAGCCACGGATCATCTGGAGTAGCATAAGTCAATTTAACATTAATATGAACTTAATAGTAAGAAGAAATGGCTCAAGGAACAGGAGATTCACTGCTCACTCTGTGATGCAATGGCTAGATCACATTTGCAGATTTGTAATACAGAATATTTTTGGAGCTCTTGGAAGAAAAAATATCAACATAATAAATATGGTTAAAAAGCAACACAGGAAAGAAAGGAAACTGAGGGGCTTTAGCTATAAAAAAGATTAGCTTTTCGGGTCATTGCATATTTGAGGTAAGAAGGGACAGGTGGTAGAACATCTTATATCATGAGACATTTAACAGTAAACTTGGGGGTATATATCTCATAAAGAAACTAGGGAGTAAAAGAAAAGACCATTATGTATAACAGGTATGAGCTTGTAATTGCAGCCTATAGCTTTTCCACAGAGAAGGTGGTAGAGTCTTGACATCATAAACAAAAATGTCTGGTGGAATCTAAGTATACTGTGGTTCAAAAGGGCTTGATAAAATGGATATACGGAGCCAGAATTCAATGGATAGGAGTAATAAAGCACCAAATCTCAACTGTAGGTGTACTAAGTATATAGGTTCTCTCTCCTTCCATGATCACACTAACCTAATGTAATCTAGTACTATAACTTATAGAGACTAGTGACTCTCAAATAATTCAAGAGTGACATCCATTGTGTTTAGTAGTAATGCTTATTTAGGTTTACAATTAAAATCTTGAAAATCAGATGACAGACCTGCTCCTGTTCGAACATGGTAGGAGCGACAGTCGGTATGTCAATGGGCAAGTGAACGGCAGTTCAGAAGATTGTCAGCAGGGCAGAGAGATGCAGCATGTGTTTACATAGCAATCATTGATATTAAGATCGACAACTGACTGTTGCTTGTATGCGCCGATCATCTGACCTCATTAATATGCATGAGGCGATGAAATGCGTCGAGGATATCCACGTTCGCGGTTTTGAATTCTGTGATTTTGATAGTAAACCACTTATTTAAAGGGAGTTATCATCCAATCAGAATGTTTACTTAACACAGTCAGTCTGCTACTGCTGTTTTTGTTATTCGGTGTTGTGTAAGTATTTCCTGAAGAATATATTCCAGAATAAACACATTCCATTAAATGAGTGATTAACAAGCAAAAATAAATAAATAAATAGACTAATTTCCTTAAATCACTTCCATACAAGTATATTATGTAAGCTGAATTTCATTTTCCTGAGGGATATGCACTGAAGGTGTAGCAGTCATATTGGAGATTCAGCAAAAACTTGTCAGTTTTGGACTGGAAACATAACCAGTCAGCCAAGCATATAATTGCCCATCTGAATTGATTTGCTGCAGCTCATAAACATACAATTATTTGGCTGAAACACAAAAATAAGCATGAGTTTCCATACTCATGACAGCTGAGGTTCTGTGCTCTAATAATGACTCAGTGCTGTACATGTCAGATGTTGCAAATGTTGAATTCATGACAGAAAACAGCTGTGAAGAAGAAATTATATTCAAAATGATTTAGAGTAGAACACTCACTATTAAGATCCCACATCCAAATTCAGGAAGGGAGCAAGATCCAATTTAATAATATATGAAAATGCTGTTTCTGGATAAGTTGATACTGTTTGTTGCATTTTTGTTTGTGTCTTTCGGCTTTTCCCAGTTAGGGGTCGCCACAGCAGAACTCCGGTCCGCTAATGATTGGCAGCTGATTTTTTTACGTACCGGCTTGCCAAGCCTGATGCACAACCTTCAACAAAGGTACACCCATTTCACGCATGTCTCCATGCAGAAGACGCTCTAGCTGAGAATCGAACCGGACAGCGTACTGTTTGTTGAATGCTCGTTCAAAATTTAGTCTTCAGAAGATGCATTTATTTCATTACAGAATGCAGTAAAAAATATATCAAGAGGTATGACATACATCGGTTGGTGGAAAATGTTTCATTACTCATAATGATAATGATGTAAGAACAGCCATATGAAATTTTTTGAAGTATGTAAACCAAAACAAAAGTTTGCTATTGTTAATTAACAGCTTACATGCTGAACATCTGAAGAAATACATATTTCATAAGCATGGAGTCATGACACTGAAAACTGCTATGCTATTTAAGCAATAATTAATATTGAGGGTATGGATACATTCTAAATAACCTACATTATCATTATTATTAATGCTGGGCAGCCACGGCGGTGCAGTGGTTAGCATTGCTGCCTCACAGCAAGAGGTTCTCCGGTTCGATCCTCGGCTGGGGTGCCTTCTGTGCAGAGTCTGCATGTCCTCCCTGTGGTTACGTGGGTTTCCTCTGGGTGCTCCGGTTTCCTCCCACATCCCAAAGACATGCTGCAGGTGGATTGGATACTCTAAATTGGCCCTAGGTGTGCATGTGAGTGTGCCTTCTGTGGAAGGTTGGGCGCCGGGCTGGCAACTCGACACCGTAAAACTCCACTGCCATTCGATGTGCGGACAAGGTGATCCGCTGTGGCAACCCCTAACCGGGAAAAAGCCGAAAGAAGAAGAAGATCATTATTATTAATGCTATCATAGTTTGGCTTACTTTTTAATCATTCAATTTTTAATACTTTTTCTGACTTAATTTATCACACTGAAGAAGGGTAGCCATACCTGAAATCATTGTGAACATTGTAGAATATTAAAAGCTTCTGCTTCGTTGAGCATTTCCAGCATCTGTATACATCTATTGAATTTGTTCTGTTTTTTTTTTTTCATAACTGTTTTTTTCCTGTTAATAATTTATGTGAAGCACAAGTTTAAAAAAAATTTGTTTGTATTTGTTTACTTTTAAGTCTTGCTCTTCTGTTATCCATGTGTTCAAGAACTATATATACTGAAGCAACACAGGTAAGCTTTGAGGCTATGACATGCTCATGTTTTTCCCTACAGCAAAATGCAAAAAGTAATCAATATTTAGATTTCCAGCAAGTGCTTTTAAACTGTTCCGATACGAATGTCTCTGAATATCAATGAATAGCAAGATCTGTTCTAAATAGCCAATTTATTGGTAGACATTCTAGTAAAAGTGCGTGGGACATAACATGAGTAGTGAAAACAAAATGTCACCTGGATCTCAGTTGTACAAAAATGGTTTCTGGAGGCATATATTCATGATATACAGAAGCTGTCAAGTTCTTCCATTGTACTGTGTAAGTCAATGTATTCTGCAGGCTTTTTCACCATCTGGGTATTGATGGGTTGGGAAGGAGGCGAGTGAGTGTGCATTAATTAATTTCATTAAATTGCTATTTTCTTAATGTGATGTTCAAGGGTTACAGCTGTTCTATGACAGAAAGAAATGAACTGAAGGGGTTGTGAGAAAAGTTGCTTTTTTTCTCATCAGTACGTTTTCTTTCAAAGTTGTCTTTAAGTTTGGGATGTTTATTGTTGTGAAAGGGGAAGACAACAGGATGATTTACTCTATTACGTTTACCTTTGACACCAACCAAACAGGAACAGATTAACTTCAAGTACCTGGCAGTTATGCTTAAGGAGAAGAAAAGTCTGAATGAGTAGGAATGAGCTTTTATCAGAGGAGTTGCAGCCATCGGCACTAAGGCTCAAGGGAAGAGTGCAGTACAACTATATCATTGAAGTTGAAAAGTTACGTTAATAAAGCAGTAGTGTGGCCTGTGCTTCTGTATGGCACAGAAACCTGGCAGTGAAGACAGACGAGGTGAGGGAGCTTGACTTGATGGAGATGAAGGGCTTATGATTGGATAGTAAGAGAGACAGTGTGAAAGAGATAAAGAAATGAGGTCATCAGAGCAGAAACCAAAATTTCTGCAATTGCAGACAACACAAAGGAGAACGGATTATGGTGAGCTGTTGAGATGTGTGGAAAGAAGAAAACAATTTGGTAAAACATATTTGGGAGTGACAGGAAAAAGACAAGAGGAGAAGAATGCTGCTACTTCATTTTGTGGAAGGGAGGGTGCTGGGGTGTGCTTCTACACCTAGACTGAGGTGATGCGTGCTGATGTACTTCATATCTGGAGGTGGAATGTGTGAATACACCTAGACTGAGGTAACGTGTTGATGTACTTCATCTGGGGAGGGGGGATGTGTTTCTACACCTAGACTGAGATGATGTGTGTTGATGGACTTCCCCCCAATGTGTATAGAGGAATGTACTACATCTGGACTGAAATGATGTATTTATACACTTCCTCTGATGTAATTTTTTGTTTGTGTATATCATTCTGTAGGTTCCAGTTTCTATGACCCTCAAGCTGCATTTATCATTTTGAACAGATAGCTATATTTTCTCTGGTCTGGGAATGTGTCAGCATATCTCAGAAGCATGCTGAGAATTTAATTAAGTTCTTATTCCACTTTTATTTGTGGTCTGTCAGTTCAGTATTATTGTTCAGGGTATTTCAGCAAACAGTCATAGCTAGTCTTTAATTCATACAGTCAACTAAAGTACTGTTGGTGTAAATCCAGCCTGGAATGTGATTCTGTGCCTTATTGCTAATGTCAGTTTTTAGAAGGGAATTATACACTGATTCAGACTTATAGTAAATGTAACCACTATCTAGGCTCTGTGACACAGCACTGGGGGATAAATCCTTGACTGAAACTAGAATGACCTGGGATCGACTAGTCTCACAGATGGTGCAGGAATCTGCAGGGGACAGACTGATTGAGTGAGTGACACTGGTTCACCAGTCCTAAGGAAGTGGAGATGTTCTGGTCTGCTACAATTCTTTCACATGCTAATAGGAGAAGCAAACATCATAGTATAGCCTGCAGAACTGCACTTTAACAACCATCTGTATATAGATAGATAGATAGCTAGATAGATAATATATAGATAGATAGATAGATAGATAGATAGATAGATAGATAGATAGACAGATGGATAGTAAAGAAATACAGAGCTCAACTGATACAATCTTGTGTTGGTTTGTGGTCTGTTGATCTTCACTGTTATAACTAGGTATGATTATTAGTGATAGGGAATCCTACATTTATGTGACTGCCAACTAAATAAAATATCAGAAACCTCAGTGACTTAGGCATCTACTCATGAACCCGTTCTTGCAGTCCGAGCCTGCCCTGTGTCTAAGGATGGAACTGTCGAACTGATGATCATTTTTTTTGGAGAAGCACTACCTAGACCGAGCATACACACCACCCAACCATCACCAAAGTGTATCTCAAACCTGCAAAAGAACCCAAAATGCACACATAATGGCCAACACACAGAAGGAAGTAAAAGGAAAATCATACATCTGGACTTCTATCAGAAAAAAAATTCTAGACAAAGCCTCTCACAATGGGGGACAAATGGCCAAGATAAGGACATATTTTAAATATAGTTCTTATAAACTGAGAAAGAAACCGGAACAAGGAAATTCATCCCAGCTTGGATTTTCCCAAAGGACACAAGTCTGAAACACAAATGTAATCATTATTTAGTGGCTTCAGTCCTCATACCATTCCAGTCATTTTCCAGAAATTACAAATTTTATGAGGAACAGACCAAAATATGAGGCAGAACCTGGAATGTCCACAAAATCTAGACATATGACTGGTATGTGTACCTGTTGTCTGCTCCATGGAATAGCTCCTTTAGCCACTATTGCCAATTAAGCCCTGAAACAAGCTTTCCCACTGCTCCAGGACCAATGGACTCCTCAGAAAACTACTGCATCTTATTGAGTTATTTTATAAGGCTGACTGATACTACTTTTCACTGTTTAAAATCAACAACCTACAAAACTCAACAAACCACTGGAAAGATAGCCAAGGAGACAAACTATTTATGAGTAAAATGATTTAACACTTCCATACTATCAATTTATAGAACACAGACATAAACAGCTAGTCTGCTATAAACCCAAGCACCATAGCAACTCCTTACATGAAACCATTATACCACAAACACAATAGCTGCCCACACAAACCCCAAGACAACTCAAACTCAAATACCAACATACTCCACTATTCCCCAAGGCTTATATGGTCTCCAAAATGCCTACAGGTCATCTAGGACATAGAACCTGTCATAGCAAGTTCACATGAAAATGTGATTCCTTACCCAGTTACACTTCCATAAAACAATTAAGTCCCTCCTACCCTTACCTTATTTCCTCCCAATCATCCCTCATTCCCATTTAACCATTTCCTCCCCTGCTACTTTCTTAACTCCCACTAATATATTTATCTACCCCCCCCCCCACCGAAGATGTCCTTGGACAAATTGGTTTGTTACCAAACCTCAGCTGCGTGATTTTCTTACAGAAGTTGACTTAAAATCCCTTTGAATTCTGTGATAACTGATTTTGATTTTTTTTTTTTATTATTATTTTAGAATTCTTTATTCATTTGTAGTTGAATATGGAATCCTTAAATGAGTATGCTATTAATGATTTTCTAAAGAGCAAGTATCTTGTACAGTATATGAAATGCTATGTTTATTTAAAGGTAATACCTCATAACACTAGTGACCTGAGTTCCCCATGTTAAAAGTCGGGTGAAATTCTTACCATTACTTCTAGTAAATCCAGCCTTACAGATTATGATTGCACATGCAATTGGTACAGCTTGGAAATCTGTTGTTACATATATTAATGACTGGGCTTATGACATTAATAATATTGGGTAAAGTGCCAAAAGAACACATTTAGGAAAGGAAGTGTCTATTATCAGTAAAGATCACAAAGTGTCTAGTAAACATGATACCACATGACAATTTTGGAATTCATGATACAAATATTTAGCAATCTGAGGATTCAGAGCATGTAGAAGTAAAAAAGAAAGGAAGAAGCTCACACTAAATAACAAGTAACTAAAAGAAATTGATTAATGTTTGTAATGCAACGAGAATATATACTAAAACACACAGACTGCAGGGAGCGATAACCTTGATCTACCAGAAAACCTTCATTTTACAGAAAAAAAAACATAATTTTTCCAGCAGAGAAGGTAGGAAAAAGAGGCAAGCAGCAGGTGAAAAGGACGAAATCAAAACTGAACTTGGAATGATTGAAGAACATTACTGTGAGAAAAAAAGAGGAGAAAGACTGAAGTCGACCATATGGCTCAAGTTGCGGAAGTACAAACCTAGCTGGATGAGAACTGTATGCTTGCAAGTATAATAAGCAATGAAAACAAACCACTGTATTAAAACAAAAAAGAAAACTCATACTCAAACAAAGTTAAAAGACAAATTTGGCTGTCCACTCCTGTACTTAGAATAGATTGATTTATTAGCGCTTTCATTTGCCAGTGTTGCCAAACTTCTTGAGATACTTTAAATGAAAGAAAATACGTCATTTAAATAGTAAATGTAAGCTAAACATCACTTCCTGTTTCCGGAAGTAAAAAATTAACAAACGTAAATTGTTACAGTGAATCAGAATATCAGAATAAGTGTTCTCCAACTATAGGAAAATGTATGTGTTCTAAACAAATCATCTATCTAAAGATTTCAGATTTAGTAAACATTTAACATTGCAATTGTCATTAAGACCGGGAGAATTAGAAGAATTAAGGCGCAATTGCCACAGTAATTCTTTTTCCTCTAGAATTAAAGACCATGGACCACCCCTCCTGTCAGGAACAACTTTATCTAAAATGGAAAATGAGAAACAATGCTGACTGTTCTCAATAATGTGCCTAGCTAAACCATTGTTGGAATTATTTTTACGAATGTTGTACATGTGTTCGTATATGCTCTGTTTCAAGGGGCTCTCAGTTTTACCTACATAGAAACAGTCGCATTTGTCACATGAAGCCAGGTAAACCACCCCTTTAGTTTCACAGTTGTGTTTATCTAAAATGTGAAGGTGCTGTCCATTTATGTTTTCGTTCTTACCCACTTTTATATATTTACAAAAATTACACCTACCACATTTGTGCATACCAGGGTTAGTTACTGATTTTTAAAAAGGTCTCTCCAGAAGGGTTTTCAAATTGTGTCCTCTTTTAAAGGTAAAAATGGGTCTGTCACCCAATTCGTGACATGTGGTAAGGTCAGTTTGGATTAAGACCCAATTTTTGGTCAAGACTTATTTTAAAATACCCACGGTGTTTGAAAAAGGGTGATAAAGGTGATGTTGTGTTTAGATGTTGAGTGAAAATTATTAACAGTGTGGGTTGAGTTTTGAAGTGTTTCAGTAGGTGTCTCAAGGGAAAAATTAGTTTCCTCTGTAGATCTGAACAGAATGGGTTTAAAAACTCCAGTTTTCCTATTGAAAATCACTTCTTGTATCACATTGTCTACTAATTCTAGAGGATAGGATCTTTTTAGAAACATTTCTTTTAATATTTTGACTTCCATCAAAAAGGAGGTGTAAAGGGAGGACATTCTTACTGAACGGACAAGTTGTCCTTTTACCACTGCTTTCTTTTGATGGAAGGGGTGGGAACTTTCATAATGAAGGAAGCTGTTGGAATAGGTTGGTTTCCTATACACGCTAGCCAGATATCTTCTATTTGCAATGTCATTAACTAATAAGACATCCAAAAAGGCAATTTTGTGTTTATTAAATTCAAAGGTGAAATTCAAAAATTCTGTAATGGAAGATAGATGTTTGACAAAAACTCCAGCCATTGTTTCATTGCCATCAAAAAGGATGAAAATATCATCCAAATAGCATGTGTACCATTTAACATGTACTTTAAACAAATTGTCCTTAAATAAAAAGTTCCTTTCCCAAAAAGATAGGACACTATTAGCAAAACTCCCCCCCACATGGGGAGCCCATGGTAACTCCTTAGTTTTGCTTATAAAATGTCTCTCTAAATAGGAAAAAATGTTGGCCAAGACAATTACTAAGAGTGTTTCAACCAAGTAAACTTCATCGCTGTTGGCTCCTTTTTTCTCTAAAAAATCCCTTACCCATTCCAAACCCAAATCCTGTGGAATCACTGTGTAATGGTCTTTAATGTCTATGATGAGGAAGTTCAGAAACTCATCATAAACAAAAAGATTAAGTTGCACCAAAAAGTGCCAAGAGTCGCGGCAAATTTGAGACTCAGTCTCCAAAAATACTTTCAACTTTTGGTCGACAAGTTTCGCACAAGCAAAGGTCATAGAACCCCATCCACTAACAATGGAACGAAGGAGTGGATCTTGGATACTTTTGTGTATTTTAGGAAGTGCAAAAAAAGTGGGTGTTTTTGGAGCTGGCATGCACAAATAGTTGTAAGTTTCTAAAGGAATATATCTTTCTATAAATAAATCATTAAGTGAAGACCTAATGTGTTGAAAAGCTCCATTAATCTCATTAAGTGAGACTTTGGTGTAAGTATCAGCCTACAATAATGCTCTAACTTGCTCAACATAGTTAGTTTCATCCATAAAAACCAAACCCCCTCCTTTGTTGGGTTTGATCACTTGGATGTGATGTGCCCCCAAATTTTCCAAAGCCAATCTTTCATTTTCTGTGATGTTATTCTTTAAATTAAATGGTCTATTAAGTGAATGTCTTAAGTCTAATTTGCAAATTTGTTCATATAATGTTAGAATGGGATGCAAAGGGGGATTGAAAAGGCTAGACATTCTTAATTCATTACTATTAGCCAAACATTCATTTCCAAATACTAATCTAAGGTTCAATTTACGTAAAAAAAGTTTAAAGTCAATAAGAGTCCTGGCCAGGTCTGCTGGTTTACTCGGGACAAAAGTCAAACCTTTGGCTAAGAGGTTTGCAAGTTCCTGGGTGACAGTGTAGTTTGAAAAGTTATAAATACTAAAATCCCCAGAGTAATTAGTTATAAGTTTAGAATCTGTTTTAGAACTGGATGTTGTTGGTTCAGTCTGTTCTGTCTCCTCCGTCTGCGGTTTTGACCTCTCTGTCTGTAATTCCGACGTTGTCGTCCACCCCCAATGTTCCGGTTGTTCTGGTTGGTGTGCCGAAAATCCTGAGAGGTAGAAGAATTAGACAAAGTTTGTTGCTTCTTTTTAATTCTTTCACTTCGTCTAGGGGGGTGTACAATGTTTTACCGATTGACCCTGGGTATCAGTTGGTGAGTCATGTTCACCTCAATTGCTTTGGGTGTCAAGTTCATTCATATTGATGAAAGTGTTGTTTTGAGAGTGAGGTGGCAATGGGTATGCCGTACCTCTCTCATAATCCCGTTTATCATGGGCCAATTTTTTTAATTTTGTTTCCTTTAACTTCAATAAGCTGTGGTCAATACTAGTAAAAATACACCCAAAGTCATATTTGTATCTTAAAAACTTACTTGGGGGAGTGTGTATGCAGGAAACAAATTCCCAAAGGGCTCAGACAATGGAGGTACCATACAGGATTGGTTAAAAATTCTTCATTTTATTGTGAACTATTACATTTGTTTGATGAACAGGGTTGTCCATTTTTGGAACTTCTGGTTAAAGATTATCAAATACGAAGTATAAAGTTCAATTCAGTTAGATTCCACCAATTTCCACTATTTTTGACCAAAAAAGAAAACCAAATGGATGGAAAAACGCTCAATTTATTGGTAACAAACGAACAAAGCTTCCTGGAATGTCCCTTCATCAGTGTTAATTACAGTTAATCAAACTTCTTAAAATTTATAGTAATTTCAAAAAAAACCCACCTGACACAGCCATCCAATCCATAACTTAACATCATTAACAGTTAATAGTTTAGTAACTGAGAAGGTTGGGTAAAATTAGATAGATTATTAGTAATATATTGTATTATCCACATGAATCAATTGTTCAACATGAGATGTTTTTAAATGTTTTTATGTGTATATTTTTCTCTGTATATGTATATATGTTTGCATCTGGCTTATAAGTATGGGAGATATCTCTTTTAGTATTTTTTAGAACTAATTGCATATTTAATGAACTGTTAATGATGTTAAGGTAGGGTTTTTTTTGAAATTACTATAAATTTTAAGAAGTTTGATTAACTGTAATTAACACTGAAGAAGGGACATTCCCGAAAGCTTTGTTTGTTTGTTACCAATAAATTGAGTGTTTATCCATCCATTTGGTTTTGTTTTTTGGTTAAAGATTATCAAAACCAGATTGACAACCTTACTAAAGAGTTAGAAACTTTGGACAAGTCTATTAAATCTAATCCTGAGTTTTTAAGATACAAATATGACTTTGGGCGTATTTTTACTAGTATTGACCACAGCTTATTGAAGTTAAAGGAAGCAAAATTAAAAAAATTGGCCCATGATAAACGGGATTATGAGAGAGGTACGGCATACCCATTGCCACCTCACTCTCAAAACGGTGCTTTCATCAATATGAATGAACTTGATACCCAAAGCAATCGAGGTGAACATGATTCACCAACTGATACCCAGGGTCCTTCGGTAACACATTGTAGACCCCCTAGACAAAGTGAAAAAATTAAAGAGACGCAACAAACTTCATCTAATTCTTCTACCTCTCAGGATTTTCACCACACTAACCAGAACAAGCGGAACATCAAGGGTGGACGACAACATCGGAATTACAGACAGAGAGGTCAAAACCGCAGACAGAGGTGACAAAACAAACTGAACCAACATCATCCAGTTCTAAAATAGATACTAAAGTTATAACTAATTCCTCTGGGGATTTTAGTATTTATAACTTTTCAAACTACACTGTCACCCAGGGACTTGCAAACCTCTTAGCCAAAGGGTTGACTTTTGTCGCAAGTAAACCAGCAGACCTGGCCAGGACTCTTATAGACTTTAAACATTTTTAATGTAAATTGAACTTTAGATTAGTATTTGGAAACGGATGTTTAGCTAGTAGTAACGAATTAAGAATTTCTAGCCTTTTCATTCCCCCTCTGCATCCCATTCTAACATTATATGAAGAAATTTGTGAATTAGACTTGAGACATTCACTTAATAGACCATTTAATTTAAAGAATAACATCACGGAAAATAAAAGGTTGGCTTTGGAAAATTTGAGGGCATACCACATCCATGTGATCAAACCCAGCAAAGGAGGGGGTTTGGTTTTTATGGATGAAACTAACTATATTGAGTGAGTTTGAGCATTATTGGAGGCTGATACTTACACCGAAGTCTCCCTCAATGAGATTAATGGAGCTTTTCAGCACATTATGTCTTCACTTAATGATTTATTTATAGAAAAAATTATTCCTTAAGAAACTTGCAACTATTTGTGCATACCATCTCCAAAAACACACACTTTTTTCGCACTTCGTAAAATACACAAAAGTATCCAAAATCCACCCCTTCGTCCCATTGGTTTTATGACCTTTGCTTGTGCGAAACTTGTCGACCAAAAGTTGAAAGTATTTTTGGAGACTGAGTCACAAATTTGCCGTGACTTTTGGCACTTTTTGGAACAACTTAATCTTTTTGTTTATGATGAGTCTCTGAACTTCCTCATCATAGACATTAAAGACCATTACACGGTGATTCCACAGGATTTGGGTTTGGAATGGTTAAGGGATTTTTTAATGGAAAAAGGAGCCAACAATGATGAGGTTTACTTGGTTGAAACACTCTTAGAAATTGTCTTGGCCAACAATTTCTTCCTATTTAGAGAGACCTTTTATAAGCAAAACTCAGGAGTTGCCATGGGCTCCCCATGTGGGGGGAGTTTTGCTAATAGTGTCTTATCTTTTTGGGAAAGGAACTTTTTATTTAAGGACAATTTGTTTAAAGTACATGTTAAATGGTACACACGCTATTTGGATGATATTTTCATCCTTTTTGATGGCAATGAAACAATGGCTGGAATTTTTGTCAAACATATATCTTCCATTACAGAATTTTTGAATTTCACCTTTGAATTTAATAAACACAAAATTGCTTTTTTGGATGTCTTATTAGTTAATGACATTGCAAATGGAAGATATCTGGCTAGCGTGTATAGGAAACCGACCTATTCCAACAGCTTCCTTCATTATGAAAGTTCCCACCCCTTCCATCAAAAGAAAGCAGTGGTAAAAGGACAACTTGTCCGTGCGGCAAGAATGTCCTCCCTTTACACCTCCTTTTTGATGGAAGTCAACATATTAAAAGAAATGTTTCTAAAAAGATCCTATCCTCTAAAATTAGTAGACAATGTGATACAAGAAGTGATTTCCAAAAGGAAAACTGCAGTTTTTAAACCCATTCTGGACAGATCTACAGAGGAAACTAACTTTTCCCTTGAGACACCAATTGAAAAACTTAAAAACTCAACCCACACTGTTAATAATTATCACTCAACATCTGAATACAACATCACCTTTATCACCCTTTTTCAAACACCATGGGTATTTTAAAAAAAGTCTTGACCAAAAATTGGGTCTTAATCCAAACTGACCTTACCACACACCACAAATTGGGTGACAGACCCATTTTTAACCTTTAAAAGAGGACACAAATTGAAAACCCTTCTGGAGAGACCTTTTAAAAAAACAGTAACTAACCCTGGTATGCACATATGTGGTAGGTGTAATTTTTGTAAATATATAAAAGGTGGTAAGAACCTAAACATAAATGGACAACACCTTCACATTTTAGATAGACACAACTGTGAAACTAAAGGGGTGGTTTACCTGGTTTCATGTGACAAATGTGACTGTTCTATGTAGGTAAAACTGAGAGATCCTTGAAACAGTGCATATACGAACACATGTACAACATTCGTAAAAATAATTCCAACAATGGTTTTGCTAGGCACATTATTGAGAACAGTCAGCATTGTTTCTCATTTTCCATTTTAGATAAAGTTGTTCCTGACTGGAGGGGTGGTCCATGGTCTTTAATTCTAGAGGAAAAAGAATTACTGTGGCAATTGCACCTTATTTCATTTAATTTTCCCGGTCTTAATGACAGTTGCAATGTTAAATGTTTACTAAATCTGAAATCTTTAGATAGATGATTTGTTTAGAACACATACATTTTCCTATAGTTGGAGAACATTTATTCTGATATTCTGATTCACTGTAACAATTTACGTTTGTTATTTTTTTACTTCAGGAAACAGGAAGTGATGTTTAGCTTACATTTACTATTTAAATGATGTATTTTATTTCATTTAAAGTATCTGAAGAAGTCTGGCAAAATTGGCAAACGAAAGTGCTAATAAATCAATTTATTCCAAGCAATGAAAATAGTAGGATTTATAAAACTGATGGCGATGAAGATTATTTCTTTGTAACAAGTGATAAAGCTGATATTACTGAATTAAAAGTTGGAGGGTCTTCATATCTAGGAGGAACCGGCACTTATATTTGCAGAGAAGTTAACTAACACTGATAGTATTATGCTTACCAGAAGCAAAAAATACAGGATGTAAGAAAGGCCTAAGAATGCCTTAATGTAAGGAAGTAGGGAGATACTTTTATTCATGTTGGTACAAATGATCTCATTTAAAAGGATTCTCTGGCAGTTAGTAGAGAACTTACAACCCGTTTAGATAGCATAGGTTATACAGGTGTTACAAAGTATTCTTCTCAAATCATATATAGAAAGGAGAGTTATGTCAGTATGAATGAAAAGCTTTTTGAGTATATAGCTACATGAAAATATGACTCATTTTAAAAAATAAATATGTGTACAGCATCCAAGCCTAATTTTGAGCACACATGCATTTGCAATGGATGGCATGTACTTGTCCAGGTAATGGAAGAGAATTTTTGCAGCAGATACATTATAATATTTGACTAACACAACAATTTTGTCAATTCAGAAAATTAACAGTTCACATATAGCAACATTTGATGTATCTCTAATAGTTGTTAATGCTAGGAGCATTAGTAATAAAGTTCATTTTTACATTGGAATATTTGCTACATTCCCTCAAGACTGATATTGTTATTCTTTGTGAAACATGATTAAAGAACAATGCCTGGAAATCAGTTCTGTCAGTGTATAACTGTTTTTTATTGTAACAGACATTCTAACAAACAATCAGGTGGAGGTGTTATAATAGGGATTAAAAATAGTTATGAGACCTGTGATTATTACATGTTCGATGATAACACCAATACTGTAGATTGTGTAAGTGCGAGAATAAAGACAATTTTGGAACATTTAACTGTTGGAGTATATAGACCATCAAAGTCAAGTGATGATATCCTAGACGAATTCATAAATTTCTGACATGAAACACAGGAGGGAAAACTAATAGTAGCTAGGGACTTAAACCTACTAGAAAGACATTGGAATAATATTGGTTCAACAACATTAGTAAATAAAATATTTACAACATATCTTCAAGAACATCTTAATAAGACAAAGACGGTTGGGTGTTCGTCTAAGTAATTTATTACATACATACACATCAGGCTGGATGGCAGGAACATTAAACTTAAATGAATGTACTAACTAAATGATTACTACATACATGCATGCTATCCCTTTTGCTGCTTACTCAAAATGGCAGTCTTGCTTGCACACGCCCTGTATTTATATGCACGTGCCCAATAACTGGAATGCTTCTTAAATGTATGTCACACACTCTGATCTACAGTAATCATGGGGTTATTCAGATTACATTGCTACTGGATAATTATGCCCAAATCAAATCTAAACTAATGCACAGAAGATTAATAACAGAATATACGGAAGCAAAGCAGCCACTATGTAAAATTAATTGGGGTGATGCATTGAGTGGAACAGTTGAACAAGGAATGTAGCATGTTTTGAAAGAGAAATTGTTTGAATGCAAAAAAATTAAAAAAAAAATATTTGACATCAAGATCTAGGCACACAAGGTCAGGAGGATATATTACCATAAGATCAAGATACTTGCTTATGGTGACAAACAAAAACTATAAGAAATGGAAATATATTGAACTATAACTTTGAAAACTGCAAATGACAAATTAAACACATTGTAAGACAAGAACAAGAAAAATCTGAAGATATTTTTTTATAAATATATTAAGCATAATAGGAAACCATTTTATAGATATGAAAGATGTGGTAGGAGTAAAAACATACAAAGTGATAAACTGTGTGTAGATAACAACATTTATTCTCAGACACAACATCTAATAGATATATTTACAAAACATTACGCAAAGTGGTTTAGCTCCAGAAAGGGGATGATACATTGTACTAGTAATATCCAGGTAACTTCAGATATGAAATTAAATTAGATTATTTTGAAAAGAACTATGCAAACTGGAACTGAACAATACACAGGGAGGTGATTAAATTAGTATTAATGATCTGAGAACACTTTAGAATGAACTTACAGTAACATTATATCTGTTATTTACTAGGTCATTTAAATATAGGGAGATTCCTCAAGATTGGAGACATGCACTTGTTAAACCTATCTTTAAGGGAAAGGGGAATAGGACAAACCCAGCATCATACAGACACATAAATTTACTTTTATGTTTTGGAAAAACAAGGTTATTTTAGATAAATTATTGTCAGAATTAGAAAGGTTGGGAATTGCAACCATATACCAGAATGCTTATGTTGAACATTGATGTATAACCACCTGTAACATAATTTTCTATAACAATATAATAACAGCTATAAATGAAAAATTGTGCTATGATGTAATTTCTATATACTTAACTTCTGCATTTGGTAGGGTTATACATAAAACACTGATCAATAAATTAGAACAACTAGGTATTAATGTAATTTTGAGAAGATGGATAGCATGGCTTACAACCAGGACACTACTAGGTATCATACAGTGGATGGATGGTGCAAGTCTAAGTTACAGTTAGGACGCCCCACAGGGCTCTGTCCTAGGCCCATGCATGTTCAAGCTGAATCTTTCAAAACTATCCTTATTTGTCTGAGGTGTTCTACACTCTTTATGCAGATGATTTGAAAATGTCAACTGATTACATGTTTGCAAAAGAACTTGACTGAATTGACTGTTTGAGTACAGGAGAATACTATGCTAATAAATAAATCAAAAACAGCATTTGAGATTTAGGAGACATAGGGCTGGATTCAATAAACCCAGCATTGCTCAGTCACTCCATAGCATGCCGAATTATATTCAGAAACTGGATCTACACGAAATGTACAGCTGTACAAACCAGGTAAACATCATGGCATGCTAATTAGTGCATAAGTAGCTGAATTATATGCTAATCAACCAATGAAAGATGAAGGAGCTATTCAGCAGGCTATAAAGGAATTGTGTATGTTCCATGTAGCCATCTGTCTTGTACTCCAAAACCTTTTGGAATGCAGCCAAAAAAACACTCAGGAAAGAAAAACTGTTAGTGGTTGCTGCTACTCTTATGTGCAACAGGTTCAACTTTATGCTGCTACTGTTGCTGATGGACCTTGGTTAAGGAGAAGAAGGGAATTTAGACCCAGTTTAACTTTTCATGGTCTGCATGAAGTGGAAATAGTAGAAAGCTGCAGGGTGGATAGAGACAGATTCCAGGAACTCTGCAACTTCTGTCATCCTCACCTGACATGAAGGACAAACTGAGGGCAACCAATACTGATGGAAATCAAGGTATGTGTAGCACATCAGAGATTTAGCTACAGGAACCATTCAGAGACCCACATGGGACATCCTGGGGTTGTTACAGGTATCATCATTCAGGATTCTACATCATTTCCTGAATGCTCTGCTACAGCATGCCAGTGACCACGTATATTCCCCTTGCACTCCAGAGAACTGAGCTAGAACTATGTAGGAGTTCTATCTACCCCATAGCATACTTCTCAGAAGTCTTGTGTGTGACAGACTGCACCCACATTGATATCAAATCACCACCCGGGGAACAGGAGGGGGTTTCCATCAACAGGAAGGGGTTCTACTCCCATAACTTTCAAGTCATGTGTAATGCTAGGGATTCATCCTGAATGTATGTTCTTGCAATTCCAGCAGTTACCACAGCTTTCTGAATTGGAACTATGGTTGATGAAACCCACGAAAAATGCACACACACATCCATGAAGGACCATTATAATGAGGCACACACTTAAACAAGAAACATGATAGAGCATGTGTTTGGGCTGCTGAAGTCATGGTTTCAGTGCCTAGATACATCAGGGAGCCCTGCAGAGTGATCCCAGTATTTATGCCAAAATTATTACAGTTTGTGATATCCAACACAGTATCATCCTGTGAAATTAGCTGCAGCGTAAGCACCGTGGGGTAGCAGCACACATTCCACTACTACTGGCAAGGTCACCACAGTTACATTCAGGTGAGGAGTCAAAGGGGGAACGCCTAGCTGCCATGGGTGCAGGTAAACATATGCATGCACAATATGCCTTCATCCTGGCCAGGAGGCAACAGATAAGGTGCATGCTGACCACCTAAGGGGTTCACCTTTCATCCTATGTACTGTACATACATACAGTAAAATTGATACCAGGCAGTAATCACAACTTTTAGTTCCCCATTCTGTACTGCTAGCATCAGAGTCAACCCTGAATGACAACAGTTGTAACTGCAGGGCTGTCTATGTAAGTATGGAACCTGTAATAGAAAAATAAATGTGCAAGAACATGAATGAATGGATGGCAGATACCTGCATAACTGGTAATTGTAAATGCACCCAGTAGAATGTGTGTGAGGCATCTAGCAAAGCCATCAATAACTGACATGACTGACATGGGCAAGATATACTTAAAATAGTTTACCAAATAAACTGCCCCATGCGGCTAAAATACTCACTATAGAGAAAGAAATCCAAAGTCTACTTACCCTACATTCTCACAAGTGGAGCAATAAGCATGACTGAAAACAGTCTCCTCACGTTCAAGTTCCCTAGCTACATGATTACCTTTTAGTGTAGATTCAACCCTCTGAGCACTCTGATTATGCAAATGAGGTGTGAACTCATTAGATTTTCTGAATACCAAACGTTTGACTTTGTGTACCAGATGTAAAGCTAGTGCAGGCTCTATACCATTTTAGGTACTAATGGCTTGCAACTGTGAATGATTACTCTGATTGAAGCAAAACACAATAATTCACATACACCCTTTCCTGCAGTGGGTGTATCAGTGAGGATACACTTACAAAGTAAGGAACTAACTGCAGTGAGATTTTAAACAAAGCCAAACACCCTACATGCATATTTCTTTCTCATAATAGCACTGTGTCCTGCCTTTGCTGAAAACTGTTATTCACGGTGATGTATTTGTATCACACCTTGAAAGAAATATGAGAGGGCATACACTAGAGACTGCATGTCTGATAGTAAAGCAGAAATAAGGGAAAGATTCCCAGAATACAAAGAGAAGACATAGCTGCACTTTTGCAAACATATTCATAAAGATTATGTGATCACTCATTCCACTAGGTATGTTACTTGCACATTTACAATCAACGGAAAATGTTCAACTATATGAACTGTTTATTACTGGATATGAAATGCGAATTGCTTGTATGCACATTATTTGATTGTTATTGCAAAGTTGTGTCTGTGGCAAAGAGAGATAACCCATTACAACTCTGTTGTGTAAGTGCAATAGTCTGATAATTCAAATCCAGAACTGTCTAATTTTTTAACCATTGTTTCCCTTTCATTTATCTTTTTTATTTTTTTTTTTTTAATTTTTATTTATTTATTTATGTATTACCTTTACCATGTGTGTGGCACATGGCATAGCACAAACATGATTCATTGCCTAAGAAAAAGTAAAACATTTAATTTCATTCACTTTACAGAGCACAAACACACTTAGAAGCATTGTGCGTCAGTCAGCACCATGGATGGTACTGACTGCAGAAATTACACCTATTAATCAATTCTCTCTGTGACACAAGGTATAAATGTGGAAAGCTAAATAAGATAGAATAGAGGTAAAGCAGGGTTTGAGTCCCACTGTAAATATTTTTAGTGAGGGGGATGTCATAATGAGTACTTATACAGCTAATAAGTATTTGCTATTGCATGTTCTACATACATGTTGCCTTGCTGTGCACAAACACAGTTCACTACATAAGGAAAAAAAATAAAAAAATTTAATTTGGTGCACTTTCCTCTGTACAAACAGTGTCAGTAGTGATGTGCAGCTGTCAGCACTCTGAGCAGTACTAACTGTGGAAAATACACCTGCTGCCTATCTTTCCCTGTTGCACCAATTGCAAGTGCCAGTGAGTTCATGGTGAAAACCCAGATGAGGCAGGGTTCAAATCCAGCAGACTCTATTCCTTAGTAAGGGTGTCCCAACGTCAATGCTTCCACAACTTTGATTATAAAGGTAATACTACATACTAAGAGCTATGTATAGCAGGTTGATTGACAGCAAGGTATCATCACTACTTGCTTACACATACGTTTGTAGGTATCGTATCTAATTAATGACTGACATATGAACCCCAGTTAATTATGTTTGCAACTGATTTATCATGACAATGATGATTATGTAATCAAAAGTGCAGTTGCATATCTCTAATGTACACAATAGTTTACTGATAATCATCCACACTGTGCAGTGACAGACACCTGGTTGAAGGCTCCAGAGAGCACCCCTGCATTACCAGGCTATAATTCATACCACATGTTTCGGCCACCTAACCTGGACCGAAACACTAAAGGTGGAGGTGTGTCCATATTCATTAAGGATATCCACACCTCCAGGCTAGTTGCTCAGCATAATTTATCCAAAATTATTCCAGTGAAACTAACACTGGGCAAGTGCAATCCAGGTTGTAGCTTTTACATATCCCCACCATGTCCCAGAATTCCCACTCTTCATTTCTTAAGCTCCTGGAAAATATTACGGTACAACCCAATACCTTAATTATGGGTGATTTCTACTACCCCACCATCAACTGGGAAAACTACTCATGTACCAACTCATTTGCTCAATGTTTTCTGAAATTCATAAATTCCAATGCCTTGGATCAACTTGTCCTCACCCACACCAGAAGCAGCAATATCCTGGACCTGGTCATTGCGAATATGGGTAACTGGTGTTCCATGCCAGAGGACAACTCCTCGCTGGTCAGATCCGACCACAAGCTAGCCACCCTAGACATCCATATCCCACCCCCATTAAGAAAACCACCATCAAAAACTACTCCAAAGCCAACTTCATGCTTCTTAAGACAGAAGTGGCAAACTTCACGACACCTATGCAGATGGAAAATAGAGTCACGACTGCTGAATCTTACACAAATGCACTGTATAAGCACATACACAAGTGCATGGATCATGCCATCTTCAACAGAACCAAGATGCTATCCTCCAAAAAAGGGAAGCCAATCTGGTGGTCCCCTGCCATAAACAAACTCTACAACAGAAGGAAGAAGCTGTTGAAAAAAAGAGTAAAATCCCAAGATTGCAGGAACTCCCTGTTCAGCCTTAGCAAGAAGCTGGCATCCATCATAAAATCTTCCAAAGCCAGTTATGAAAATAAAATCACCACTGATTCCAAAGACAACCACAAAGAATTCTACAGCTATGTCAAGAATCTCAGTGGCAACACTCAGATCTGCTCTGAGCTACAGCACAATGGCACTAAATATACAGAACAAACTGATATTGCCAACATTCTGGCAGATAGGTTCAGTGCTAACTTTACCCCCCTCTCACCCTACAAAGGGCCCATCTTAATACCGGAAGAATACAAAGCCCCTGTAATCACGGATGAACAAGTATAGACCACACTCTCCAAAGCCAAGAACACACCATCCATGGAATCAGACAGCATCCCAGGCTGCATACTGCTGAACTACAGAATGAAGTGACACCCCACCTAAGTACCATGTTCAATCATAGCCTCACATCAGCTTATGTGCCTACTGAATGGCACACACTGATGGTTATCCCACTCCACAAAGGAGATGCCACCACAGACCCTGGAAACTACTGCCCCAGTAGCCTGATGAGCATGGTCTGCAAAGCCATGGAACGTATCATCTTGGAGATTGTAAACAAAGACAGAGGTGACCTCCAAACCGTGGACCCCACTCAGTTTGGGTTTGTAAATGGTAGGTCATGTCTACTAAACCTGATTGACTTCTTTGAAGCAGTCACCAGAGCCTTAGATGAGGGCAAGGTAGTGCACACAGCCTATCTTGACCTCGCCAGGGCTTTTGATACCATCCCCCACTCTGGAATTATAGATAAACTCACTAAGCTGGGCATAAATCCCTATGTCACAAGATGGGTGGCCAACTGGCTCACTGACAAAAACCACACAGTAAAGGTAGCCGACTCCAAGTCCGACTTCAGACCAGTGATGAGTGGAGTACCACAGGGTTCGGTCCTGGGTCCTCTCCTGTTCGGCATCTACTTCTCTGAAGTGCAGGCCAACACAGAAGGTCTTTGGCTAACAAAGTCCCCAGATGACTGCAAACTGGGAGCCATAATGGAATCACCTAATGATGTAGACATTCTACAAAAAGGCCTCACAGAGACAGATGCTTGGTGTCAAAGTCATGGCCTCAAGCTCAATGCCAAGAAGTGCATTGTCATCCCTTTTGGGAAAAACTCAGTACCTATGAACTACTACATAGGCAGTAGCTCAATAAACACTGAAAGTGTGATAAGAGACCTCAGGACACAGGTGGACAGTAGTCTCTCCTTTGATAACCTCATTGCCACAGTAGTCAGGAAATCCTTCTACATGGTACATCTCATCACAAAAGGGTTCTCCTCTAGAAAAAAGGAGGTCATTATTCCTCTCTACTCATCCCTCATCAGACCCATTATAGAGTACAATGCCCCTTTGTCATGTATCTCACAAGACACCTACAACAATTGGAAAGGTCACAGAAATACCTCACTAAGAGGATTACCGGCCTCAAACAAATGGCATAAGAAGACCGTCTCAAAAATCTCCAGCTCTACTCTGTTGCATATCGCCTTCGTAGAGGTGATCTCCGCCTAACATACAAAGCCATGTCAAACCCAGAGCTGTTGGACATGCTACACTTAAAGAAATCCCAATCTCTCCGAACCACACGCTCCAGGGACCTAAACCTTGTCACCACAATAAACAGAACATGCTGGAGGAATAAATTCCTCTCCCAGAGACTTCCCATACTCTGGAATAGACTACCCATTCATGTCAGACAGAGCTCCTCATTGGCCCTCTTTAAGAAAAAACTTGACGACTGGATGGGAAATAGAAAATTCACTCCGGGGATTACTTCTGCAGCACTGCTCAACAGGGGCACAGGAAAATAATTTTCTTGTGTGGCAAAAGCCAGAGAACCTTTTTGGCTAGGCTTATTATAGGCCCCCCAGGGCCGATAGCCTGGTACCTACCTATGAACATATGAACTCCTCCAGTAACTCAATTATAACTGTAAAACAGAATGTATTGTGAAGAATGTATCATAACTCCAAAATCTATTACTTATGTCATGTAAGTCTATCCATTTCCAATATATTGTCAATCCTGCATCACACCTGAGAATGCATGAGCCAGGAACTTTTAATGTCACACATACAGGCCTACTTAAAGTATAGCACCAGTCACTCTTTAAGCTGTATTTATTTAATGACCATGGTTGACAAACACTTCTGTGGCAATGAGGAATAATCATCTGTTTAGAACTGTATGCATTCTCTTAGGTTTGAAACCCATCTTGTGCAAATTACTTTTAAGAATGTGTAAGTTCCAACAATATATGTGCAAAGTCATCTCACTGATTCCTACAAAGTCAAGGCTTAAAAGCTAAGCCATTGAGCATTGGGTAAAGTGTGACCAGGTATAGTCATGCTAAAAATGACTGCAAGTTTCAGATCATCACTGCTGTTTCATAAATTCCCTTCCTCTTTATTTGGCAATGTTTATCTTTGGTCACCATCATGCAAATGTGATTGGTTGTGCATGCTTGTGGACTGGTTGTAAAATGGTTTACCTTCATGTGTGCGTTTTTCACATGGGCAAACAGCAAATGTTCAAAAGGACGTTTGCAAAGTTTGCAAACTTCGAACGCGAAAAGGTTTGAATGTGCAATGAGTGAATGCACAGTGACATTCGCTTATTGCAGACTCGGCATTTTGGGGCAGATTGCACTATAGTGGGGATCGGAAAATGGTCCCTTTCCCCACTGTACTGCGATCTCAGAGTTAGAATATTAAAGTAGGGGGTGTGTGGGTGCAGCCCCCTACATGGGGGATGCAGGGGAGCTTGTCCCCCCTGCTTTACACTTCATTACATTTTTTTTCAACATTTATGTTAGAAAATCAGCAAATCTGCATTTCAATTTGCTGATTTTCAAACATTGGAAACTGTTGCGGTTTTGTTTTTTGAAGTTATGATTCGCTCATATGAGCAATCGCATGAGTGTATTTTGCCTTTGTAAAGGTGAACCTTGTAAAACACAAGATCACAATTTGGCAGAAAAACATTACTACTGTTGTTGGTGGAGCTCTGCAGACATGAGGCAATGGGAATGATGGATCCAAATTCAGGACACAGAGGTGGGGTGTGGAGAAGTCCAAAATATTTGTTGCACTCCTCATGAAGTGCTACAGCTGCAGGTTGCTGCAGGGAAACTACACTGAATCTCAGCCTAGCCATGGTTGTCTATAGTACGACTGACATACCACTCCATAGGGGACAGTGTAAGCACCAGTACAGTGACCTTAAGAGGTGGCTGGATGAGTTTAGAACTGCTAACACCCCCAGTCATGTAAGTAAGTAATTTCAAGGAACTTGAAATTATATGGAATGGTGTAGATAGCCAATACTGCCATGCATAATGTTATTATGCCTCTTCTTCTGTCATTGTCTATTTAACAACTGTAGAGGAAATTGTGGTGAACAGAGAGGTATGTGCTGAGAGATTGGTGAGACTCAGAGAGGCAAGGGGTATGTCTACAGCACAACTGACCCTGATTGTATTAATTATTGTGATTTATAGTCCAGTAGCAACTTCAGCATGCATACCTTAACTGTAACAGCAAGCAGGTATACTTTATCCAGTAGCTGTTGATGAATGCATTAGGCAAGTGTAGTAGTGTATTCAGGTTATGTGGGTTCAATACCCACATCTAACCTATAGATTCACATTCAATAAGTATTATTTTTACAGTTAAAATGCAGTGATATTGGCTTTAATGCCATGTTGCTGACTTTCTCTGCAGTATCTTTAAACGTATCTATGGAATATATGCATATTTCCATTTACTCTATGAATGCCCGTAGTATTCTAACCAAAGTTAGTGAAATCCATACCTGGATAACCTTCCACACCCCTGATGTCATCACCCTAAGAGACTTGGCTAAAAACCCAAACCTCTGATAAAGACATTCTCCCCCCTGGTTATAATATACTCTGCACAGATCACCAAAACAAAAAAGGGGGTGGCATAGCCATCCTCTACTCCCACCACCTCACCATTACAAGTATTATGAGACCTATCCTATCCTTTTCTCCTGCTGAACTACTTACAGCTAACCTTAATATCAATGACTACACCACTATCACAGTAGCAGCCATTTATATTCCTCCAGGAGACAACATTCCTCTTCTCGAAAATATTATTTCATACTTTTCTCAATACATTCCCAATGAAACTATCCTCCTTGGGGATGTCAACATTAACTGGTTAACCCTCAGTAAACCAGACACTAATACTCATATTAATTTATATGGCTTTACACAGCTAATCTCTCATCCTACTCATACAAACAACTCTCACACATCTAGTACTCTTATTGACTAGGTACTTGTATCTAATCCTTTCAAATATCATAACTCTGAAACCCTACCAAACACCCTGAGCAATCACTCCCCTATAAAAGTGCTTAGGTTCACTCCCCACTTCTCAAAACCTCCTAAATTTATCACTTGTCGCAAACTCTCTAACTTTCATCCAGAAACCTTTAGTGCCCTCCTCTCTAAAATAAACTGGAAATTCTTTACCCAACTCCCACTAGAAGAAGCAGTCCTAGCTTTCAACTCCACCTTCCTTAGCATCTTAGACTCACTTGCTCCCCTCACAAAGTCTGAATTAAGTCCACCATATCTCTGTGGCTTTCAAAAACAACTTGTACCCTTATGATAACTAGAGGCAAATTCTGGAAAAATGGTCACAAACTAAGCTCCCTGCAAACGTGCAAAAATATAAAGAACTAAGAAATCTGACAAAAAAAACACATAAACAAAGATAAAAAGGACTTCTATAACAAACCTCGCACAGCCCTAAAATCTAATCCTAAACAATTCTGGAACTATTAACCAAATATTACATCCCAGTAATCTTAGCTTCCCCAATCCATGCCCAGACAAGACATCTGAAGAAATTGCCACTATCTTTAATACCTATTTTATCAATTCAATATCTAAGCTACTGAACCCTAACCCAAACTCCTCTACTGCTAACATCTCCACCTTTTCAGAACCTGCTCCTAATGCTATTTCCTCAAATACCTTCGCCCTCAAACTTGTACCTATTAGCTACATCAAAACTCTACTCTCTAAATTAAAACCATGCTCAGCAGCAGCTGAGAATATTTCTTCCATGTTTCCTCTACTAGCAGCTGACTCTCTTGCTCTCCCTGTAACTATCCTAATTAATTGCTCTATCTCTGAATCTAAAGTCTCTTCCATCTGGAAACAATACTACACTCTACCTATACACAAAAGAGGTAACTCCTCTGATATCTCAAACTTTAGACCTATCGCTATCCTCTCCCCTCTCTCTACTAGAAAAATGTATTCATAAACAAGTTATGCAGTATCTAATACAGAAAAATCTGCTTACACCCACTCAACATGGCTTCAGACCCAAACATAGCACCACTACAGCTCTATTATCCTTCCTCAACACTGTCTCTATAGCCATGGACAGCCAAAAACGTATTTATTGCCTATTCTTGGACCTCTCAAAAGCTTTCGACACTGTCTCACACTCTCTTCTGCTGCACAAACTGCATAACTTCAACTTCTCCTCTGATACTGTTAAATGGTTATCCAGCTACCTCACTGATAGATCTCAATCAGTGAGATGGCAATCTGCACTCTCCCCTCCTCTCCCTGTAAAATGGCCTTTTCTTTTAGTATCTTTACTAATCAGCTCTATACCTCCTGTCCTCAGTCATCTTTAGTGCAATATGCAGATGACTCTACAGTCATCTCCATAGCCAAATCTCCCTCTAAACTCTTCTCAGCTACTCGGGCATCTTTTAACTTAGTTGAAATATGGTTGTCCAACAACCAGCTCATCCTTAACCCTAAAAAAAAAAATAAGCTGTTACACGTCCTACCTAAAAAGTTCAACAATATTAAACCCTCCTTCTCCATACAGTCCCTTAATAACACTCCCATTCAGGTAGAATCCGTCACTAACCTCTTAGGCGTAACCATCGACGATCAGCTTAATTTGACTTGCATGTTAATAACTGTATCAAAAAGACTCATTCAAAACTAGGGCTCCTTTACCGTAACAAGAAATTCCTTACCTCTGAAGCCACGATTACTCTCTCTCTCTTACCTACCTTCTACCCAGTCTAATGTACAATTTCAAATTCTCACAAATCTTAACTCAGCACTCCTGACCAAACTCAAATCTACCTACAACAAGGTAGCTAGATTTGCTGCCCAACAAACCTACAAACCCCATCACTGTCTCTCTCTAAATCACCTAAACTGGCTTGAATTACCCCACCAGCTTCTTCTCTCTCAGCTCCAGATCATCTATTCTATCCTATACCAGCCTTCCTACTGCCCAGCACTATCCCCTCTCATCTCCCATTATTCTCCCTCCAGACCTATGCAAAGCTCTAACCAAGATCTACTACAAATCTACAAACCCAAGTCTAAATTTGGACGCAACATGTACAGCTGTCACCCCACTATTGTCTGAAATAGGCTCCCACTAGAAATAGGACCCTTACACATCCTAAACAATTTAAGACAGCTACCAAAGAGCACTTTAAAAGTCACTGGTCCTGCCATTGCACTCTCCCTCCTTAAACATCCCCTACTTCTCATACCTTAATCTCCTTTCTGCCCTTAACTCACTCTTCTCAATAGCTCTCTCTAATCTTCCTTGACTACTCTTTCTACTGTCTTCTAAAATCTATTAAGCAAATCACCTCAGAGAAACATTCTGTTGTAATTGTCTTGCCTTCATGCAACTACATTATGATAAAACTGGGTTTTTGTAACCACTTATCCCAAAAACTATATTCATCTTAATGGCATATTTATTTTTATAGATATTGAAATAGTTATGCTAGACTCCTGATTATTGACACTGTATAACATTGTATTGCTACTTAATGCCTTGTAATAATCCTGTAAGATTGCTGTTTAATGCTAATTTATAATGAAAATTGTATAATATGCTGGAGTTTTTCTCCCCGGGTCTCCGCTGAAAAAGGGCTCTTCAGCTCAGTCAGACAATCCCGGTCAACAAATGTAAAATAAATAAATAAATGTATTCCAAGGATTGCTTGTAACAATTCATAACCGTTATTGAGAGTGTGAACGCTCTATAGCTAGGATAATAATAAATGGCTACTTATTGTAATAAAGAATGAATGTGGCATATCATGGTTCTAATCATTACTTTAATTTTCTGTTTTACCCCACCCTTTATTCTCTCTCTCTTTCTTTTATTTATTTATTTTTTGATGGTGCCCGCATCAGCCGAGTGGAGACGTTACTCCTAAAAACTGAAAAAAGACTATTACATCAAACAGTCTCACAGGCACTTGAGGAAGGGGGCAGTGATGACAGTTCTGAGGGTGAGGACTAGATTCTCACTGTTCCCATGCTTGAAAGGCATGTGCCTCCGATGTCCCCTGCCTATCTCCATTCATGGTGTCCCCCAACCTTTTTGTGATCATCACCATCCCTTTGTCTGTCTTGCATGAAATGTTTGTTTACATCTGCTTCCTCACCTACCCTACCTACCTGACCCTCACATTCCTAGGTTCCTTCCCCAACATCCATCTCTTTTTAAAACAAAAAAAAAAACAAATGGGCATTTGTACCACTAAAAAATTTGTCTCATACATAGCTCTCCACTTTGCATATGTATCTTCTCAACACACTTGATTTGGTCCAATTGGCTATACAACATCATTGTATTGTTGTCACTCATCTGTTGTGACAGTCCAAATTCATCAAATTTGACTACCTGTGTGCATTACTATGGTGAAGAAGTGGATATTTATCTTCTCTCACAATCCCCTCCTACAAATGCCTGCGTTGCTTCCCCTTTGTTCTTCTCTTTGCTTGTCTCCCTATTTCGCCACTTTATCAACCTAATTTTTACATCTAAGTGGTCAAAAATTAGTAACACACATAGCATCCAAGGCCAGAAATGGCTCACAAAAAAAGATTTCACTCTTTGTTTTCTGCATTTGTGCAAAGTTTGTCATCGCACATCAATGCCGAGCAGTGGTGAATTGCTGTTCATGTCTTATAGCAAAATCTGGTGAGCTTTTGCCATCAGCCACACTAGTCTGGTTATCACCATACAAATCTGCTTAAACATAATGTGCTAGAGGAACACAGGCTTAAAGTAGAGTAAAAACACTACTTTGAAACAGTTACTCTGACAGTTCCTAGACTGCTGGATGCAACAAAGTACAACTTCCTATGTGGAGTATTGACATATATCACTTGACTGATTAAGGGCTCAATTCCAGATGAATCTCACATCATTTGTTAGTGTGATGTTATATGTCTATGATTTATGTTCAGTTATCCACATCTTAACATTTACCACAGTTATGAGTTCTCAGAGAGATATACTGAATACTGGCCAAACAAAAGAATTTGAAATAATATCCATCCCTAAAACTATGAGATATTTATCCAACCTTGTTCTGCTTGTTGTAAGCCTGTTGTCCCTCTCCTAACCATTCTTTACCCCTATATCAGTCACTTCATGCTACAAAGCATGGCAGGTTAATAATGAGAACACACCAAAAACATGTCTATGAATGTTCCATTATAGAAAACATTGTTATATGCATGTCAGTGTCACCTTGTATTCACCCTTTCATTCTCACCCCGCTTTACATGTGTGTATCTATTAGGCTGATGGATGTAAAGGTCATCTCATGGTTTCTGCATACTGTCATGACTCTGCTGATGGATAACACAAACATGTTACCTTGATTCAGTAGGTGATCAGTGCTCCTGTAGTGTGCAAGGTTTCTAAATCTACTGTAGGATTCCCTTTGTATCATGTTCAGGTGAAGAGCAGGTATGTAAATGTCTGTTTACATTTTGTCAGGGCTTATGTCCTAGCAGTAGGGGATGCTCTTAAGGACTATTTTCAGAGGCCTCTTTCCTGTCTATATGTTGTCTATCCATCTGTCTACCCCTTCTCCTACATAAGTATGATACATTGTATCTGTTACCTATCTATCTGTCTACCCCTTCTCCTACATAAGTATGATACATTGTATCTGTTACCTTTCTATCTGTCTACCCCTTCTCCTACATAAGTATGATACATTGCATCTGTTACCTATCTATCTGTCTACCCCTTCTCCTACATAAGAATGATACATTGTATCTGTTACCTATCTATCTGTCTACCCCTTCTCCTACATAAGTATGATACATTGTATCTGTTACCTATCTATCTGTCTACCCATTCTCCTACATAAGTATGATGCATTGTATCTGTTACCTATCTATCTGTCTACCCCTTCTCCTACATAAGAATGATATGTCTGCCTATCAAGTAAACTGTAAGGGTAGGCCACAATTGATATAACTGTCAAAAATCAATTCCCACATGGCACCATTATTCTTTAGATGTCCCACATTTTCTTCAAATCGATGTATATGGATGTATTAATTATTGTCATTCTATATCTCCTCCATCCTTATCTTATGCAACTCATGCTACAGAGCAGGATGTATTCTGATTCAGAAGACACATCATACCAGCACACAATTAGGATGTTCATGGATATGCCAGGACAGTAACTCCTACATCCTCTACAGCCCTGAGTCTGGCATCACCTCATCTGTCTCAACAGAATATACTGTGGCATCTCTAGTGGGATGATGGATAAAATGCTCATATAATATGATGTGGAAACTGACTTTACTGTGAAGAAGCATACTGCACACACTTTTCAAGATATCTGGCCCTACACAAATAGTTGGCATATCTACTGAGTCATACTAATCATTTCAAAAGATGTACCACACCTTGACATCTGTAGCAAGCTGTACACATAATTAACTTGTGATTTGCAGAAAGTGTATTGAAGTAAGCATTACTGATACAATTTGGGGAAGACACATACTTTAGTGTAGTCATTGGCTGTCGCATTTGCAGTCTTGATCACATTTACTTAACTAATGACATCTAACAACATTTGTAAATAGAAAAGACAATCATGGGATTTCAAACCTTGGCTTGTCTATGCTCTGACGATGAAGTCACTGCTCTTACACCCTGTGCCACAGAGAAAGCTAGGCAACATATCTATTTTCCACATGTAGTACTGTCCAGAATGCTGATGGCCACTCATTGTCACTGAGCCTGTTTGCGCAACGGAAGGTGTACTACATTAAAATGTTCGCTATTTTCCTTAAGCAGAGAACTGCATTGGCTTGGTGCATGCAAACAGGGTAGGCAAAGCTAACAGCTACTGTATTTATGTAATAAAACTTTGGTCCCAACATTTTAAAGCTAGACTACATCATGCACATCATACTAACTGCCAGCAATTTCTCCCATAACATATCTTACAAGCCTGACAAATGAAACATTAAAGATGTATTTTGCAGTTATCCCAATTAGGTCAGTTACTGTATGTCCTTATTTGTGCACAGTTTGTCAATGAGCACCAGTGGACAATGTTTCTTCACAAGCACAAGTTGAATTCCTGAAATTCGAATTACTCATCTGCAAATACTTTGCCATCATCTGCACAAATCACTTTCTAGGCGATGCTCTTTGTGAAGAGGTGTTCAGCATGTCTAACTGTGGTTGCTGAGCTGTAATCCTCCAATACAGGGAAATGCATTCATAAACACGAGAAGGGCAAGTGACATGTGTGCTCCACTGAACACATACTTTCTGACATTCATGAGTGACCTGCAGTAATGCACTTGCAAATGATATATCAGTACTTGGGCCATTGTCAAACAGACTCCACAATTATATAGCCTAACTGCATTGTTACATTAGGCATGTGTTTATACTGACAGTAGACATTGCTCATGCATGATCATATCCCACTGATATTATCAGTAACTTTTATTAATGTGGGCATACCTTCATCTGAATATGAAGACACATAACTGCATCAATTCACTACTGGTGACTGAGTGTGTGTGTGTTTGGAGGGTGATCTACAAAGCATCCTGAAAAACAGGTATATGTCTGTCTTACTTCTGCAATATGCATTAATGACAGCTTATTTGACCTAGGTTTCCAGGATGTATTAATAAGCACTTTTGCAAATGATGCTCATGCAATCATATCACAAATCCTGGCTATGCACCCAGTTCTCATAACAGTATATATTATCTGCAATACTGCAATGATGTCATCCTCTATAAAGTGCATTCTGACAGTATTAAAGTCAGTTTTCTGTGCTGGCATGAGCATTAAGTACTGTGTTGTCTAACTTGCATAACTAGATAGGTAGGGGTTTTAATCTCATAGCAGTCAAATTGTGAGTGTCTGCACAGTCAGATGAGCATTAGTCCAGGTCCTACTGCCCTCACTCAAGCAGTATTCAGAAAATGCTTTTACACTGCTACATGACTCCACAGCAATGTCATACAGCCCTCACAACATCCTCTTCTCAGCATACACTGATGATGTCATCTTCAATAAAGTGCAAGCTAACACTACTTATGTCAGACTTCTGTGGTGGTGTGAGCATTAAGTACTGTGTTCTCTGGGTTATATAACTAGATAATTAGGGGTCCTATTCTCACAGTAGTCAACATGTGTGTTTTCCTTCAACTATTGGTCAGGAGACAATTTTAAACTGGGATGCGAGTCCACAAATAAAGTCATTCATGCCTCCCAACATCATCATTTCAGTATACACTGCTAATGCCATCTTGTAAAAGGTGCACTCTGATACAATTAAAGTCAGAATTTTGCAGTGGCACTAGGTTTAAGTACTGTGTTCTTTAGCTTGTATAACTAGATAGGTAGGGGTTCTAATTTCATAGCAGTCAGTGTGTGTGGTTGTCTTTTTTCAACTATTAGTCTAGAAACAATTTTATACCAGGATGTGAGTCCATGGCTGTGTGAGACACTCCTCCCAACATTTTCTTCTCAGCATGTAGTGATGATGTCATCCCCTATAAAGTGCACTCTGACACAGCAGAAGTTACACTTCTGTGGTGGTGTTAGTGTTATATCGAATGGAATCCAGCTTGTATATCTAGACAGGTATGGTGTTTGATTCTGATCTCAATCAACTGGTGTGGGTTGGTGGTATATTACAGTCACTGTATGATGATTTGAATCTCTTCTCATTTGACACCCACTCCAGAGAACCTTTTACATTGCCCCATGAATCCAGCATCCCTTTTCCCCTCTGTCCAGATAATATAATTTCTGTGGAACACTGAAGATACCACCATATCAAAGACACATACACATCTCCATGACCCTCTCAAAGACATCTTCAGACCACTGGGTGTGTGATTGTTAATTCACTTGTGGTGTGGTGCCCATGTCTTATATGGACATAGGCATTCTGTAATAAAATGAAACACATACGCACATACCCCTACCTAGAGATAGCTATTTGGGTTAAACAAGATAATAATGGCCAGGCTTGTATGGGTTCTTGGCCATTAGCTTAATAATCTCCTATGACCCTTTGAACATTGCACATGTCAATGTTATCACCCACATGCGTTATGTTAAAGTGTGGATATACTGCACAACAGTGTATTCCAGCCTGGGATTTGAGCTACTGTATTTATGCCAGCTGTTGACATTTGGTTACATGTCCCTTCAATAACAGCTGTAGTAATATCCCTCCTGATGACTGGGAACATAGGATAATGCTATGTAAATTGTGAAAACCTTGAAACTGCATTGGTCAACTGGTATGTGGTCGAATGGCAGTTTTCAAGTTGGCAGAATGTCGAACAAAAATGCATCAACTAAACTACAGCGAACGGGTAGTGTAGTTAAAGTATTTGGGTTTGACATTGTGCAGGGAGATTGCGGTTCAGTGAGGAACAGAGATTTAGCCCATTTCCTCATGGTAGTATAATCTTAGAGTTGGTATATTTAATGTGCAGGGAGTGTGGGAGTGCAGGTGGGCATAGCCCCCCTGCAAAATAGTCAAATTAACATACCATTGACTGTACAGTGTAACGGTACGTTAATGTGCATAGCAGGAGGTGAGTGATGTCACTTGCTGCTATGTCGAATATATCAAACTATGGATGTTGATGTATTCATTTTCACCTTGGTTGCGGTTTCCAAATTCTGAATTCAGCATTTTGGGTCAACATTCTGAATAGTCGACCAAAGTGGATTCAGAATTTCAATAGTAAACCATAAATTGTTACTTTAGTAAGGCATGTGTTCTGATAGTACAGAATACCCACATTCTTCACAGTTCTCATTCAGCCAGCACAATTACAACTGCTGTATGGCACAGGTGTGCATGTGTATACTAGCATCTAAAAATGTTATCTGACATACAGAAATATTATGTCATAGTGATTACATGGGCACATACTTTTGCATTCATTAACATGCTGCAATTTTGTTATATACAGAAACATACGGCAATTTCAGATTTGTATGCAACCCTGGCGAATTCATTCTGTGCACTATTATTTTGCTATTCACAAGGATTATACAGGTGTTCCCCAGCGGCATTGTGTGACTATCAGCATTTGCGTCATTAACTGTTCTGCATGAACTGCATCCACTTTAGTTGTAATGTGTCCATATATGGTGTCAGGGACCTCACCTACAATGTTTCACTGATAAATGTATAAACATATGATGTACAACTGATGTAATGCCATGAAATAGGTAGAGTTGTATGACTGTGTTAACAGTTCCATGATGTCCCATGTGATTCATATCCATGGATTTATTTGGAGGTGGTGTACAACCTAAAGTCCAATTGTAGCATAGATAGAGCTATAGTGTGACTGTATTGCATCACAGATGACCACTACATCACATCAGTATTACCACTTGACAGTTTGCATGAACACATATGGATGGATGTTAGGATTTCATGGCAGTATAACATTTTTACTGGCAATGGCAGGGGCACAGTGATTGTGTGGCACATGTTGAACTTTGATATTTACTTATCGAATGTGCTCCATGCATAGTTTGGTATATATGCAGTATTACAGTGACTTCTGCCTTGATCATTGACACTTGCTTTTGCACTGCTGTAATTACTGTGTACATGGGTGTGGTTGATGTATTGCCATCAGTCTCATATATCATTGTACAATTCATTATCATGAATCACTTCTTAATTCACATATCATTTTCAGATGGTACAGACAATATCCATTACTATTACATGTGGCAGATGCATGCAATATCCAGCTGTGTGTAGGGATTCCATGCATAATAGTGTTATGCTTGTATGTATTGTTATCCTTATGGCTGATACCTATGTCAGACAGGGATGCTTTAGCCAGGTGTATCATATTTGGCACAATGATCTCCCACTCATCTGGTAGGCCATATAGACCTTTTCTGTTGGATGCATACCCATTAGGATTTGACAATGCAGACTTCCCTTCAAGGTGTGCTACTAGATACCCACATGATTCATCTTTTTGTGCTGCATCCAGTAAATACACAGCTCAGCAACAACAGACATGTGTTTGATTCTTACAGGGGGGCTTTATCTCTTATGTGTCATGTAAACCTCTCAACTTACCAGGATTGCCCCTAATTTCAAATCCAGGTTTATTGCTGTCCCTCTTAACTGTCTAAAAAGGGGTTACTTTTGGGGAAGGGGTGGTGAATTCCCCTTATAAAATACTGACAATCATTACAGTTTTACATGTCTGTCACTGTAGAACATGTATACCAAGTTACAATTACATATTCTGTCAATGCCAGAGTCTGGCAGTTGGTGCAGAGGGTTAATTCTGTGAAATGTATTTCCTGTGGTACAGGGTTCAATTCCCTCAAATGTTGTTTCAGGAGACTGGTTATACATAAAGTGCAGGGTTTGACTCTTACATATATCACACATGGCTAAACTTAAAATGGCCCACAGGGGGAGTTAGCCTAGTACTAATCTATGAACCAATAATGGTTGCAATATCTTAAAAGTGTCCATGATTGTGCCTGTTTCTTTCTACATTTATCTAGGAATCTGTTGCTATGTGTCCCTGATTGTTTGAGAGCTATGGTGACATGTCAGTCACATTCAAGGAAGTTATTTTGCTGTTCTTCAGAGTATGCACATATGCCTAAATGCCTAATTTATATACCATCCTTACTGAATGTCCTTTTCAGTGAGCATGTGAATGATGTTTATATCCCAACCATTCACCTACATTGACATGTAACCTTGTGTAACTGTCACATATGTACTATCATGTGTGTTTATATCATAGTATACTCACTCAGGAGGTATAAACAGCAGTACATACTGGGCTATCTACACATGTGCATAAATAATGTTATGCTACTGACTTGACTTGGAGGTGTACGTGTATTGACATATTCTATCTTGGGGACATTGCCATATTTACCATGTCCTCTTCCTTTTTATTAATTTCTATCATTCATGTCTGTGCACATTTTCATCAGCACACTTTCCCTGCCTGGTATGCCTTTCCTTGTAGTTCCCCTTGCTATTTAGCCTACCCCTCCATTATTTCATTCCACAAATAATTATTTGAGTGTACATTGCACTCAGTACACTTCTCTCTCCTGGGTTGTTACTGCTGTTATTGCAGTATTTTTAACCCTAGTAGTCATTATGGCTGTCTGTGAGATCTAGCAGAGCAGGATTGCCAGCAGGCAAACTTGACTGCTTCTTCCTTCTGTGCTTGTGCTGTTCTGCATGGTTTCCTGGGCAACAACGCTGTTGCTAACCATGACGCTGTGCTTGTATCCATGTAAGCACAACGAGCAGGATGAATACGCGACTGGCGCTGCTGCTCATTACGCTAACTATAAATTCTGTGTAGTCTTTGTGTGAGGCCTACATGGACTTTATTGAATCCATGGGATAGACTGAAAGTTGAATATCCAATACAGAACACAGTGATCAAAATTGTAGATTAATTTAATGACCTGATGTATGGGTAGATCCAGCTTTGTGTTTTTCTAATCATGTCAACCAATTGGTTAATAATAGTTATAGAACTATAGATTGTATAAAAAGGTTTATAAAGTCTAGAAAAATCAGGCATATTGAAATCATTATTTCCTAGTTACATTAGACTCAAATTTGAGTGTGGAATAACAATATGGAAACCATATAAGAAAACACGGGTAAGTAAATTTAAGAGTACAGCAGAAATATACTAAGACATCCATGGATGTGAAAATGTAAGTCATTTCAGAGGATACCTTATTCAGGTATATATGGCAGTTAGAGACAACTACCTCTGTGAATATTTGGGGTTATCAAAAAGTTGTAGAAAATCATCAGACATCCTAGGTAAAAAGATTGTATAGGATGTGAGGTGTAGTAATTGGCTATCTGAAATAGTAGGTGACACATGGAATAAACTACATATTTACATTAATGCAAGCACTAGTTTAGATAGTTTTAACTACAACCTGCATACTTATGAGAACAACTGTTTCATTATATTGGCATGCTAGAATGGCATTACTGCCAGTGTCTGAAATATCTGAATGTATGTATGTATGTATAGATGATATAGATAGATAGGGAGAGAGAGAGAAAGACAGAGAGAGAGAGAGAGAGAGAGATACAGATATAAATATAGATAGACATGCATGGAAACATACTCTGAGATGTAGTGAGAGTGAACAAATGTCAACTGATATGGGGAAGTAGAGCTCAATGCACCAAATCAATCAAAGTCAATCAGAATTAGCAGTGGCTGACAAACATCCAGCACTGGCTTGTGGCCTAGACTGACTGAGTAATATCATATATTGCTGAAGGGCATTCATTTTCGAAAAAACAATGAATAGAATTATGTGGAGTGTGCATATATTAGTCATTACTGGCGGGGTTGGGGATAAACAGTGTTGAGAAAGCTTGCAGTCACAATTACAGACAGCCAAAACACTAAAAAATAATAACCCTAACAGTTATAACCTTTCATTTCATTTTTCAAAATACTTGTTATGTTCTTGTGAATATGCTTTTATTATTTTCCATGCACATATCGAAATTCATCCAATGACTATTCAAACAACACATCATAACAAGGAGAATCTGTACTGAAACATTAGCTCTACTATTAAAGATAGGTTTACAAGTACAAATACAAATTTAAAAAAGCTAAAGAAAAACTGTCAAAATAAGCAAAAAAAAAAGAAAGGGGTAAATACTGAAGAAAAAATGAAAACACACACAGATATGCATAAATTAAAATCATAACACTCTAAACACAATATTATGCATGAAAGTTATATTGAAGTTTCATGTGGATTTGTCCAGAAGTTATCCATCACTGTATATAGTTACTATGCTTACTGCCTCAGTACTCTTAGTCTAGCTCCACCTACTACCGATATGACCTTTATCTGTTTTTTGCTACATTAACTGCTATACTGGATATATTTACTTTTTAGTTTCTTAATTGCAGCTATTACAGTAATCAAATTGTCATATTTCTGTGTATATAATAATTGCTGCACTGGCTATATTAACTTTTTTACCTTATGTTAATTGCCACTATTAATGTAACTATTAATTAGCAAAGAGGAGCTTTTCTCCCTGGGCCTTCTCTGAAAAAGGGCTTCTGTTCAATTGGACATTCTTGGTAAATAAAAAAAATAAATAAATAAAAATATAATACCAAAATAAAGTAACCAGAAACACTAAAAACTTATCTTCCTTAAGATACCTTGCTTTACACACATACATGCACAGACACACAGACACACGCACACACACACACACACACACACACACACACACACACACAGTTAATTTTGCTCTGCTTATACACAATATATCCCTGATATACCTTCTATGTAGAGATGCTTCCATCTCTGTCAATTTTTCATTTTTCTGGCTCACCTTTAAAATGTACTGTATATGGATCCACAGCCTATGAACATTGTCACTGGCACTGTGTAAATCTGTCCTGATATATGATTTTGCACTCCAATAATCATACTATCTGAGATGATATTACAAATAAGATTTGCCATAGTTCTTGAGACATACTAGGGTGGCAAAGTAATAAGGCGGTTAACATTGCTGCAGCTTAGCACTTGGTTCCCAACTTTAGTTCTTGGCAGGGGTGTCTTCACTGTGTAGTCTACATGCCCTTACAGTGTCTTTACTGCATTTTGGCAGTCATTCTAGTTTCCTTTCACATTCCAAAAGCATGTTGTAGAGGAACTGGAGAGTGTTCAAACAAACTGGCTGTGTGTGTGTGTGTGTGTGTGTGTGTGTGTGTGTGTGTGTGTGTGTGTGTGTGTGTGTGTGTGTGTGCGTGCGTGTGTGTGTGTGTGTGTGTGTGTGTGTGTGTGTGTGTGTGTGTGTGTGTGCATGTAGATCCCTTCCTACTGGGTAAACTCTTAGAGGTGTTTTATCAATGGAGTAATTAACTTCGGTTGACAGGTTTCCTGAAAGGGCATAATAATGCATTTTTTGGCATTGAGTTTTTGACTATGGCTCTGGGACTAGTTATATGTCTGTGTTAAACACTCTTGTAAGATGTTGGTATCTTGGGGGAATATATAATAGTTCTCAATTTACAGTTATCTGTGAACTCTGTTAGCCAGTGGCCTTGAACAATTGCCTTGACTTCCAAGAAGTAGATGCCAAATGGGAGCGGGACCAGCAGAGAGCCCTGGGGTTCTCTGCTGGTGACTGGTCTCTTGGTGAAGGTGGTCTCACTGATCTTGATTTCTTGGCTCCTATCTGTGAGCCAGCCTGCAATCCAGTGAGTTTTGTAGGGATTTATGCCTAGTTCTGAGAGTTTGTTAACAATGCCTGTGTGGGGTATTGTATTGAATGCCTTGGCTAGGTCAACATATGCACTATGGACTGCATTACCTTCATCCATTGCTTTAGTTACTCTCTCATGGAAGTCTTCTAGGTTAAGTAGGCATGACCTTCCCTTAAACAAAGCCAAATTGTGATGGGTCCATTGCCTGCTGGTTTCCAGCGTCTTTTTTTAGCATTTCTATGATAATTCATACCATGGCTTTGCATATTAGGCTTGTTAAACTGATGGATCTGTAGTTCCTTGGGTTAGTTGATGGTCCACCCTTGTGGAGGGGAATGATTGTTGCAGCTCTCCATTTACTTGAAACATTGCCTGTTTCAAGGTTGTACTTGGGTCCTGATAGACTCTGTTTTAGACTGTTCAAATGCAACTCTTGATGCGGTTGGACCAATGGAAGTGTTGTTCTTGGCTTTAGCAAGTACTGCCAGCACCTGACCCCTGCTTATAGTTATGGGTGGTATGTTGGAGGGGATTTTACCTGGTGGTGCTGGAGAGGAGTTGGGGGGTGAAGTTAGGGCTGAATTTATCAGCCAGTAAATTTGCTATGTCATCCTGATCAGTGAAGGTAACATCATTCACAACCAGTTCAGCAGTGTGCTTTTATTTCAGGATATAGCTGAAGAAGGCCTTGTGATTGTCCTTAGCCTGTGGGCTATTCTGACCTCATAGTGGCCTTGTTGGACTTAATTAGACCTCTTACTTTCTTGTTTAGTTATATAAGAGAGCACTTGTCTTTAAGGGAGTTGTTCTTCCTGATTTTGGCCATGGATTTTCCTTTTTTATTATATACCCTGTTTAGGTGATAATTCCACTAGTAGGGTTTGTTTTTAGTGTTTGTCTTGAGTTTGCTTCTGGTAGGTACAGCACACTCTATGCAGCCATTCATGCATCTGTATAGGGATTCTGTGAATAATTCCTCAGAGGTAGCTGTGGTCTTAGAGCTGGGGGAGCCTTGAAGTTTGTCAAACTGTCACTTAATAGGATGTTGTTTCCTTAGAATAGTTCCTATTATTTGTTTAGCTCAGATTTCTGTGTGATTTTTCCATCAAAGGAGACAGCTTTGTGATCTGTTCTTACTAGTAAGGATGCGATATAGGGTGTGCACTACCAGATTCAGTATGTTTGATCCTCTGGTTGGAGCATGCACTATCTATTCCAGGGTGTTTGTATTAATAAAGCCCAGGAAGTATTGTGCCTATGTGTTTGAGGCAGTTTCAGTTTGCCAGTCTATAGAGAACCACAATGAATAGGGTGCTTATTTGGATGGTGAGCACCTCTACCACATTTAGGTAAGAGTCATGAGACTCTTGAGGCATAGATGGTGGCCTGTATCTAGACATGATACGATGAGAGGCCTTATCCATGGTGACTTGCACATGGATGAGCTCCATGGTATCATCCTAGTTAACCAACACAGTGGTAAGTTTGTTTTAAAGCTCACTGAGACACCACCACCTTTAGCCCCAATCTGTGCTGTTGTTGGTCTAAATGTGCAGAAGGCTATGGAGCCTTGCATTGCCAGAGTACTTTCTATGTCTTTAAACCAAGTTGTGGTCATGGCACAGATGTCTACATTCTCCTGAGTGAGGACGGCTTGAAGAGTTTGAGTTTTTTGTTTAGCCTCCTAGTTTTGAGCAATAACACCTTAAGGTTGCTTTGAGACTTTTTCATTATGTTGATGGTTATGCCTTTTTGACATTGTCTAAAAAGGCTCCAAGGGGTGGAGAAAATTTTAGCAGATATCCAAAAGCCAAGGGGGGGACAGCAGCAGCACATCCTTGGCAAAACAACATGGCCTGTCAACCATGTTCTCCCAGGCTCACAGATATTGAATCCCCTTGGAGTATCACCAGAAACTAAATCAATTATTAAAATCAGCCATTACATGTTCATACTGTTCATAGGTTGGTTATAGGCTATCGGCCCTAGGGCCTATACAAGCCTAGCCATAACAATTCCCTGGCTATTTCTTCCCACACTATTTACTTCCCTGGACTCCTGTCTAGCAGGTCGAATGGCATGATCCCTGGGGTGAATTTCCTTTCTCCCATCCAATCGTCAAAGTTCCTTTTGAAGAGGGCCAAAGAGGTGCTCTGCTTGACATGTATGGGCAGTCTATTCCAGAGTCTGGGGAGTCTCTGGGGCAGGAACCTATCCCTCCAGCATGTTTTGTTTATTGTGATGACAAGGTTTAGATCCCTGGAGCATGTGGCTCTGAGGGATTGGGATTTCTTTAAGTGTAGTATGTCCAACAGCTCAGGGTTTGATATGGCCTTGTATGTTAAGCAGAGATCGCCTCAGAGTAGACAATATGCGACAGAGTATAGCTGGAGTTTTTTTAAGGTGGTCAGCATAGGGCATCTGCTTTAGGCCTGTGATTCTTTTAGTGAGGTATTTCTGCGGCCTTTCCAGTTGTTGCAGATGTCTTGAGAGGTACATACCAAATGGGGTGTTGTATTCTATAATGGGTCTAATGAGGGATGAGTACAGTGGGACAATAACCTCCTTTTTTCTGGATGAAAAGCCCTTAGTGATGAGGTGTGCCACATAGAAGGATTTCCTGGCTGTTGTGACGATGTGGTTATTGATGGTGAGACCACTGTCCACCTGTGTCCCTAAGTCTCTTATCACTCTTTCAGTGTTTAGTGTACTGCCACCTATGTGGTAATTCACAGGTACATGTTTTTTCTCTAAGGGGATAACTATATATTTCTTGGCATTGAACTTGAACCCATAGCTCTGTCACCAAGCATCTGTTTCTGTAAGGCCCTTTTGTAGAGTATCAACATCATTTGGGAAATCAATAATGGCTCTCAGTTTGCAGTCATCTGCGAACTTTGTTAGCCAGAGTCCCTTAGTGTTGGCCTGTACGTCAGAGAAGTAGATGTCAAACAAGAGAGGTCCCAGGACTGAACTCTGAGGTACTCCACTTGTCACTTGTCTGGAGCTGGATTTGGAGTCAGCTACTTTTACAGTGTGGGTTCTGTCAGTAAGCCAGTTGGCAATCCATCGAGTGATGTAGGGATTAACGCCCAGCTTAGTAAGTTTATCTATGATTCCAGGATGGGGGATGGTGTCAAAGGCCTTGGCAAGGTCCAGATAGGCTGTGTGGACTGCCTTACCCTGATCCACAGCTCTGGAGACTGATTCAAAGAAGTCAGTCAGGTTCAGGAGACAAGTTTGGCCCTTCATAAACCTAAACTGGGTGGGGTCCAGTGTTTTAAGGTTACCAATGTCTTTGTTTATAAGTTCCATGATAATACGTTCCATGGCCTTGTAGATCAGACTCGTCAGACTGATGGGCCGGTAGTTCGCAGGATCCAAGGTGGATCCCCCCTTGTGGAGTAGGAAAACTGTAGCTGTGCGCCACTCGGTGGGCATGAAGTCTGAGGTGAGGGTATGATTAAACATGACACTTAGGTGAGGTGCCAGTTCATCAGACATCATCCTTGATGAAAATAGAATTCCCCTCAGTGCAAGGCTCATAACTATCTGTGACACATATTAAAAGAGATCCATTATGTCTGTTTTCATATAGCCTGCTGAGGTATGTCTCAGGTCATTTACACCCACATGGACTACAATATAATTATATTGATACCTGAAGTGCAGTGACTTGACTGTGTGCATGATATTCTGGATCCTGGCTCTTTCACAATTATGGATTATGCAGTTTAATTCATTTCTCATGAGAAACTGCCTTAACAAGGATAGTGGATTCTTTTTTTAAAAGAATATGAAAAGTTTTCAGGCATATGAGTTTCCTAAAGTTGATAATTCCAAACAGTTTGCCTTTTAGCTCACAACTTTAGAGATTTATTCATTCATCTGATTTGCCACTATAGGATCAGAATTAGATGAATTCTGAATATATAGCCATTTTTGCAGAGTTTAAGAGATTGGAAAGCACACTTGCACATTTTTGGTATTCATTTTGTGAAGTTTCCTTTATTTCATTTGGAACATTCAAAGCATCAGGATTGCAGCACATGCAGAAAGTAGACTTGAAGATATAACTGACCTCATTAGACAGAATAATTTCTTTCAGCTCAGTACAAACAGAAAAGCCAACCACCTGGCTGATAAGTGTGCAAGGACACATGATTAGGGAAGACATCTGTCTGCTGGTCTGACCATCACACATATACACAGACACACACAGACACACACACGAACACCATAGGCACATACACATATTCAGTCTCCAAGTCCATGTCAAGAAAATAGTTCTAGTTGCCACATCAAATAAACAAAAACACATAGGCAGTGCTGGCTGCATCTACCCTGTCAGCAGCTTAGCTGCAAAGTCTGCTGCTAACATTTCTAATCTCTGCAGTTACTGCAAAGACTAATGCGGAATCCAGAATTCCCAAGCATAGTGAAATATTTCTGTTAGATATTTCTCAATTAATTTTTATGCATATCATTTTCTTAATTCATTTAGGATTGCTGAGCAGGTGGCCTACGTATAGAAGATTCCAGCTGTAGAATATACAGTTGTGAACAGCCAATCAAATTAAGCTGAAGACCTTTGAGAAGAAATTGAACTAACTAAAGAAATTATAAACAGAATGCATACATATTCCAAATAGAGGACAGCTAGAAGACAGGCTTAAACTCCAATATGCCGTGCTTTACCGGGGGCTACACTAACTGATTTACCATCACCCTACCCTCTGAGTTATACCCTTATTTAAATGTAGGAATGTGTTTGCTGGATTTCTAACTTATAATTGAAATCAGATTTAATATAACAGAAAAATTGCATACTCCTTTTCACCCTAGCAAACACTTATCTTTTGCCCTCATCTATATGGCTCCTCTATTTTGACTAACATTGAGATGTCTCTTAAATCATATCTGGAGCAATGCTATAATAAGATAGCTAGACTTGCAGCTAACCTGCCACATAAAGCTCATCACTGTTCTGCATTATGTGCTCTCAGATGGTTAGAACTGCCACGACAACTAACCCATGTGCAATTCTTCTAACCCATAACATACTATATACCCCCTCTGCTTGCCCTTCTATCTCCTCAGGACTTCATCACTATCTCCTTCATCTACCTTGCCGGTCTCAAGACAAAACCTGCTTGAAATTTATGAAGCAAAATAAGTATGGGGCAAAGTTTATACTCACACTGCATATCCAAACTATGGAACTCTGCCAGATTTGATCAGAACTATACCTAGCCTCTCTCAAAGAATTTCTCACTAACTCATGACTATGCCCATGCATCTCACCTATTTGACCTATATTAACAAGTACTTTACATTCTTAGTAACCTAACATCTCATCATACTATCTAGCTATACCTTTCAGTACCTGTCCTCTCCCCACTCTTAGAGTGGACTTGCAAGTTTTTATTTTTATTTCCTAGCATAGTAGACTATACTTCTAATACTTTTGTATATACTGATTGTCATATTTAATCATCATTTTTTAATTTCTTTTTTATTTTTATGTCACTGGTGTCTCCTCATGCTTTATTGTATCCTACATATTTCCCTATCAAACTGTATTTGCATTTGCTTTTTTTAATTATATTTGTACTAGTGTTTTATTTGATGCTATTTAACTCTCTGGAGCATTTCTGCCAAGGCATCCACTGAAAATAGGTATTTATTACCCAGTCAGATTTTCCCAGCAAACAAATGTCAATGAATAAGTAATGGACACAACACATCAAAGGAAACATCCATTATGCAGTCAGTTTATGCAGTTACACTTCCCCTTTTGATATACTTTTACTGGTATGTCATCTTCCATTGATCACCTGTTAAGTATGTAAAACCATCAGTTCATTGCTGGATATCAGTGTAGCAAGAGAAACATCTCTTATGGTACTCAAGGACACAGTTTAGAAGTTTACCACAAAAAAACTTTTGAGATGTTATCAAGTCATTTGACCATGTGTTCCATAGTAGTTTTCAGACTTTACTCAACTCATAAGGGTCACTTAGGCTCATGAATTGCTATGGGGCTACATCTCAGTTACATGATTTGTGTGTGTAACAATATGTGCATTCATAATGATCACAGCTGGGCACAAACAAACAAGCAAAGAAAAATAAATAAGTAAAACAAAATCTCCTTCATGGACACTGTGTCCAAATCCATTGACTCTGGTAATATTACTTCTGTCTTACTTCTAGACCTATCAAAGGCATCTGACACAGTGTCCCACAACAAGCTTCTTCATCAGCTATCCATTATAGACTACACCCCACTATCCCTCCAATGGTTTGCAAGCTAGCTATCCAACTGCCAACAGAGCATCAAATGGCAAAATAAATTATCCCAATATCAAACCAACATAACTGGGGTACCACAAGGGTCCAAACTTGGTCTCTTACTCTTCAACGTTTACACTAACAGCCTTCACACCTCAACACCCCTTAGCTCCATTTTCCAATAAGCATAATTTCCTTCCCCAGTAACATACAACTCCAGCAACTCACCCAAGCCACCTTCACCTCAATAGAGACATGGCTGAGAGAAGCCCAGCTACTTTTAAATCCTAAAAAAAAACCTCCTGCTTTTATTGACAAAACCAATCTCATCTGACTTTAAAATATTCTCACAGGATAACACAGAATTTGAAACAGTTCCCACAGCTAAGCTGCTAGGTGTAACAATAGATAAACTAACATTCGAACACCACATCTCCATTAGAATTAAACTAGGAACACTCTACAGATAAAAAACTTTATTGGATAACTCCACCAGAAAAACTCACACCAACACCTGTTTGTTTCCCTCACTCTTATATGCAGCCCCTTATACACAAGTTTACAATGTTCTCTTAAAAACAAGCTCTAATCCTGCTACCATAAAAAATTGCCAAATTTGCTGCAGGTTTTCCCTACCATTCCCACCACTGCCTAGCTCTGAAAGAACTAAATTGACTTGAACTCACACAACATCTAAGCCTAGTACAGCTGTCTTCTGCACATAAAATGATACATACACCTAATAGCTGCCCAGCCCTCAAATCTGTCCTAAAACTCTACATACCTACAAGAGCCATCCGCTCTGAAAACAAACAACTCCTAACCGTCCACATTCCAAACAAAAGAGCTGTACAGTGCCTATACTCTCATGCCAACGCCATGCTCTGAAACTCTCTGCCAACAGACATTACTACCATTGAGAGTTTTAACAACTTCAAACACACCCTAAAAAACATTTTCTATGTCATCAGACCTGCCCCTGCTCTTTTCCTAACAGGTGAACTCTGCTCACTCTCTAGGGGCTTTCCTTTCTATACCTAAAACAAGAACTTCATCTACTAACCACTAACATATTGGACTAAGAGACTTTCCAAATGTCTATACCCTTAACATTCCCATTGTTTGTAAGCATCTATTTGCATCTAATGTTCTGATCCTCATTCTTTACCTTACTCCTACCTGATGTATGTCAAAAAAGAGTTTGCAATCTACCACTTTACTTTAATTTAGTACATGTTTTATTATTGTATCTACCTCTCTGTACTTATTTAGCATTCGGTTATTATTAATGTGTGCTTTAATACCTGCTTTTGGCTTGTTCGTGTAAATTGTCTTAACTTTCATGTATCCTTTGGAGATTTCTCCCCGGGCCTCCACTGAAAATAGGTTCCTAACCCAGTTGGACTTTCCCAGTAAACAAATGTTAAACAAAATAAATAAACAAATAAATAATTAGTAAGTTCACCATACAGGCTGTCCAAAAGTTAATGTCCTTGTAAGAATAATGTAGAAGAAAAGTCCATGAGGAAAATACCTTATAATTTTTCATTCAAATTCATCTACTGCCATTTCTAATAAGTATCCTCAGATAAATGGCACTCACAGAATATGTCCGTTTTATAATTACTGTATACTTGGTTTATCTAACTTTCTGTTCTGAGAAATTTGCTAATAAAACCTCTTGAGACAATAACAATCCATGGTCACCACTATTGTGAGTTTTCTGGGATGGTCTAAAACACATTCTCCCATTACTCTCTAAGTGAGTATCTGACATCTGTGGCTTCCGACTCATTTATTTTATGTAGTTTAATTGAAAGACTGGGCAAGTTGGCTGGCCCAATGATACTTTTCAATAAAAGAGAAACAGATTGTCTCTTTGTTTATGCAGAAGAATGAATTTAAAATTATACTCATATGTTAACAACAGTTCATAACATTTTTATAGTCAAGACAACAAAAGTTATAGTACTGCAGTGGACTACAGAGATCTTTAAAGGTGGACTATATACAGGCAGAATATTGGCTGCCAGTATCTGACTACAGAAAATTTCTTATTTATAGGCAAGTAGAATGTACAAAGTTAGTAATACGTACAGAACATGTCAAATTAGGCTTAAGAACAAACAGTATTTATAGTATTTAAAGCTTTATGGTGAGTAGTAATTCCCAGATGTTTACGTATTACTTCACAGAATGTATATCACCAAACACTTTCCACAATCAGTAGTGGAATTAGTTAGAGGTATTTGTCACTAGGGATTAGTATTGGTTTGATTTTCTACCTTTTGTTTTTTGGAGCAAAATTTTGCAGATGATTTATTTATTTATTTATTCATTCACATTTGATTAGAGGGAGAGTCTGGTTGAGTGGAAGCCCATTTTCAGCAGAGGCCCGGAGAGAAAAGCTCCAAATTATTACAAAATATTTGAAGGACAATGATTTCAGTCTTCGAAAAATAAAACAAAAACATCTGCACTTTAAACAATTATGACAAATTAGGCATAATATAAAAACGTTGGTTAACAATTGATATAAGTTACATAACAATCATTTAATGTTTAGAGAAATTTTAGACAGTTTGGAGAGATATTAAACATAAGCTAGTCTAATACAAACAGGAGTTGCAATATGAAGTGATGGAAAGACAGGCTTATGGTATATTTAGAGTGAAAGGGAAGATAATTGTTAGAGGTAAGAATGTAAGTGAAGAAGGGAGAGTAAGGAGGTATAAGGAACGAAAAGGTATGTGATTATCTGATGGGAGGAGATTCCAGTTAGATGAGATGACTTTCTCTTATGGCAAGCACAAAATATGGTTTTGGAGAGTTAGATTGATGTAAGAATATGTGTGAAAGTTTTATACAGATTGCTTTATATTTCGCAAGGGCCTAAGTATTTGAAAACATTTGCTGAGTGTCTTACATAAGACGAAATGAGTGTGCATAGCTCTGAACGTGTCAGGAAAAATCTCAACAGAATCCGAGATAAATCCAGAAATAATCAGGGAAAATCAGGAGTGCTTTAAAATATTAATACTATTAAGCTGAGCCATTGACAGAATAAGAGAATGTGAATTAATATACTTTTTCTGAAATAAAAGAAGTCTATTATTCTAATTATTGTCGTTGTTTATTAAGTGTAATAATTCATCCTTTCTACAAAGGTCACAAGTTTTAGGAAGGATTAAGAGGGGTAGAGTTAAAATATCAACTTGCAGATTTTATTATTGGCAGTTTGTATAAGATGGTGTTCAGGACAGAGTTTACAGTAACAACAGGTAGATTATATTCCAGCCTTGTCAGTAGAATGTTCTTGGTTATGTGGATTTCGTAGACTCAGTTTTAGGAGGTTAGATATACAATAGCATGCCTTCAATTGTACAGTAACCTTATTTAGCAGTTCAGCGTGGTCCTTAAATGAAATGGCTGAATCTAATCCTAGTAGGATTATATTAAGTCATTCAATTGTATTAATAGCATAAAAATATGTAGCACAAACCAACTACAGAGCTACCATGTAGCAGGTAAAGCAGCCAAACGAAGGATACTTCCAAATAACAAATGGCTGCTTTACCTGCTACATGGTAGCTCTGTAGTTGGTTTGTGCTACATATTTTTATCTGTTTATTTTTGTGACTACGGAGCTTTTATCCCCCGGTTTACTGACTATTTTGACTTTTATATTTTTTCTATTAATAGCATATTAATAGTGCAACAGGAAGCACACTCACCTTTGCTGCAGAAGGCTGTGGGTTCCATTCCCAGCAGATAGGGTTCTAGTTTGTAATGCAAATGTGCATGACAGCTGTAGAGTTGAATCCCTCCAGTTTATCTACAGTAATACTCATGAGTGGATGATTTTTAATGTTCTGATGTTGAGAAGTACAGTGTTATGCTTGTCAAGGTGCAGGTAAGTGAAATAAATGTTATAACTGATTTTAGATTAGCTTTAATTTGTGGAAGGCTTGTATCAGGGCTCTTGAAAAATAAATACAGAATCTAGACTAATGTTTTTATTATTTTGCCTCTAATCTTATAACTCTTATACTAATATGTATATAGATAGATATAGAAATAGATATATAGATTTAGATGAGATATATAGATACACACACACACACACACACACACACACACATATATATATATATATATATATATATATATATATATATATATATATACTGTCTTTCTGTCTTAGACTAGCTATTCACAATAGTTGTATTCATTTTACATTTCCCTTTGCTAACCCTCAGGGTTTTCATACTATAGTATTAGCTCTGTTGTATGCATTCCCATCCAGGAAATATTATCAGTTTGGAACAACTGAATCCAGCTAAGATTACTTACACATGTAGCCTGCTTTGGCAACCCTTTCTGTAAGAAGTGAATGAATAAATTTGTATAATAAATTTCTGCCTCACAAAAGTCTGAGAATCTGGGTGTAGAATTTTACCCACAATTATGTACAAAGTCTCATTTTAATCGTTCATATCAAACTCTTTACGGTTGTGTTTTTATCTGGATATTTTTGTCATTAAATGCTACTGCCCAAGTGCTTGATTGGTCACAGAACTGCTTTTTTTCCCCAGTACTGCTCAACCATACCACCACCAATCTCCCTGCCAAAAAGTTTTACCTCCTAATTATTTCTTCTCATATATAGTTACTCTGATGCAACAGTAAATGCAGCATAGATTGAATTAACTCAACTAAAAAAGTCTGTTGATCTCATAAAAAGGCTACAGAATGCTGCTCTAATGTGTTTATAATGTTTCATTTTACCTGTAGTCCTTGTGTTAACCAAGTAAAGCATGTGTCTCTATTGCTGTCCACATGTTTAACTTTGAAAAATAAAAGAAAAATACATTTGTGACCCATTTTCAGTAGTGCAATGAAAGCAAATTATTTTCTAAGGTGACGCCATGTTTTGAACTATCCATACGGTTGCTCATTATTTGAAAATGCCAGTACCACCTTGTTAAGAAACAGTGGCAAAGCATGAAAATTAAACAGGTTGACTCAGATGTTGTTGCTGTCCTAAGCCAGACAAGAACAGGCAGGTAATTGAATCATTAGGGAAGGCATTGATACAAATGAGTAGGTGCACGCGTAAAATAGACTAATGAGTCAGAAATTAAAATGGAGAGGAAAATGGGATAGGGCAGAAAGCAGGCCAGACTACAGGAAGGAGTGTGGGTCAAAACTGAAATAATGCAAATAACTTAGTCTGTCAAGGGTATTAAAGATATGGAAATAGACATACAATGTGTGGTAGAAGAAACTAGGCAGATGATGACAGGAGCTGAAATATAAAGGTCACAATTGTTCAGATAGGATGACACTGTCAAGAAAAGTTGGGTATCAGTGTGCTTTTTGCAGACTATTAATTGTAAAGTACAGAGATGTAGAGCAGGAAAGAGAGGAAGCTTAAAGGTGATCAAAATTTAAGAGTTGACTGCACGCAATGATCTGAATGACCTACTGGTCTAGAGTAAAAGCAACATAGTGAGGCATATAGGAGTATGGAGGTATGACAACCCCCCCACCATGCACACACACACACACACACACACACACTCACACATACACTCACACACACACACACACACACACACACACACACACACACACACACACACACACACACACACACACACACACACACATACACACACACACATACACATACACACTCACACACACACACACACTCACTCACTCGCACACACATTCACTCACACACACACACACACACACACACACACACACACACACACACACACACACACACACACACACACACACACACTCACACACACTCACACACACACACACACACACACACACACACACACACACACACACTCACTCACTTACTCACACACACACTCACTCACTTACACACACACTCACTCACACACACACACACACACACACACACACACACACACACACACACACACACACACACACCTATTCTACCTGTCACTAACTAACCCATGTACTGCAAACTTCTGTACAGGTACATATATAAATACACACAAATATATATACACACACGTGCGCGCTTGCACACTCACCTTGCACTTACCATATCTCTACATACACTGACATATCCCACCACACACTGGAACATATGACTATACATCCCAATGCTACCTATCCACTAAACACTCCTGCAATTATTCTTGATTGTGTGAACACATGCTTTTGGCCTTGTTTATTAACATGAGTGGCCTTGGAAACTTACACAGGCATTTCTAGGGGGAGAGCAAATGATTAATTAGCATAGGCTGCTCCTCCAGAATGCCTCATTAGCATTTGTAGTAGGCCGTGAATACAGCCCACTGAAGTGCTGTGTCTCACTGTGTTACGGTACTGTGCTAGGGCAGTCTTTGAATTAACAATGCTTACCTCAAAGTGTAAACCAGATGTACATCTTCTGATAACCTTTCTGAATCCCACCCATTATTTTTTAACTTTTGTCCTTTGCCAGGGAATCTCACTTCAGAAATGTATTCCATAACAGAAATGACAGTGAATGGGTCAAAAATGAATTTACAAAAAATTCAAAACCAGATCATTGAGTTAACAAGGCAAAAATTCCATTTACCCATAGGTTCATAGGTTCATAGGTAGGTACTAGGCTTTCTGCTCAAAGACATTTATAAGCCTAGCCAGAAGGTGTTGGCTTTTGCCGTCCCCTTAGATTAGTTCCCTGTGCCTCTGTTCAGCAGAGCCATTGGAGTGATCCCTGGGGTAAACTTTCTGTTTCCCATCCACTCATCAAGGTTTCTCTTGAAGAGGGTTAGCGAGGAGCTCTGCCTAATGTAGATTGGAATCTTGTTCCAGAGTATGGGAAGTCTCTGGGACAGCAATCTATCCCTCCAGCACGACCTATTTATTGTTGTGGTGAGGTTTGAACCCTGGAGTGTGTGGCTCGGGGGGATATGGTTTTCTTTAGGTGGAGCATGTCCATCAATTCTGGGTTGGACATAGCCTTGTATGTCAGGCAGAGATCACTTCTAAATAGGCGGTATGCAACTGAGTACAGCTGGAGTTTCTTCAGTCGAGCTGCATAGGGCATCTGCTTGAGGCCAGTAATTCTCTTGGTGAGGAACTTCTGTGGTCTTTCCAGTTGTTGCAGGTGTCATGTAAGGTACATCCCAAATAGGGCATTGTACTCTATGATGGGTCTAATGAGTGATGCGTAGAGGGGCCCAATGACCTCTTTCGATCTGGATGCAAACCCTTTTGTGATTAGGTGGGCCACATAGAAGGATTTTCTAACCACTTTGGCAATGTGATTATCAAAGGAGAGGTTGCTATCTACTTGGGTCCCCAGATCCTTTATTACGTCTTCCGTATTTAGGGGGCTACCACCTATGTGGCAGTTTGTGGGTACTTTTATTTTTCCAAAGGGAATGATTATGCACTTTTTGGCATTTAGCTTGGGAGCATGGTTTCGACACCAGGTATCTGTCTCAGTGAGATCCTTTTGGAGGATGTCTGTGTCAGCCGGAGAGTCAATTATAGCCCCTAGTTTGCAGTCATCTGCGAACTTGGTGAGCCATAGTCCTCCTGTGCTTGCCTGTACCTCTGAGAAGTATATGCCAAACAGGAGGGGGTCCTAGGACTGAGCCCTGGGGAATGCCACTTGTAACCGGTTTAGAGATGGACCTAGCTCCTGCAACTCTTACCATGTGGGTTCTGTCCATGAACCATTTGGCAGCCCATCTCATGACGTAGGGGTTTATGTTCAGACTGGTGAGCTTGTCTATAATACCTGAGTGGAGAATGGTGTTGAAGGCCTTTGCGAGGTCTAGGTAGGCTGTCTGGACCACCTTTCCCTCGTCTATAGCCTTGGTAACTGTCTCAAAGAAGTCCACCAGGTTTAGGAGGCATGATCTGCCCTTAAAGCCGAACTGGGTTGGGTCCAGTGTTTGGAGATTTCCAATGTCTCTGTTAATGAGATCCATTATGATGCTCTCCATAGCTTTGCAGACCAAGCTAGTCAGGCTTATAGGGCGATAGTTCCCAGGGTCCGTTGTGGCTCCACCTTTGTGGAGTGGAATAACCATTGCTGTGCGCCACTCTGTGGGCATGTAGCCTGTGGAGAGGCTGAGTTTAAACAGTGTGTTTAGGTGAGGGGTTAGTTCATCTTTGAGCTCGTGTAGGATGCAGCCTGGGACACCGTATGGTCCCATTGATGCTGTGTTTTTGGCTTTGGAGAGGGCTGTTTTAACCTGAGTGTCAGTGATTTCAGGGGCACTACATTCTTCTGGTATAGATATGGGGCCTTTTGGGGGTGAGAGGGGGGGGTGAAGGTTGCACTGAACTTGTCTGCCAGGATGTTGGCTATATCGGTCAGTTCAGTGTATTTTGTGCCATTCTACACTAACTCCGAGCAGATCTGAGAATTACCACTTAGATTCTTGACATAGCTAAAGAATGCCTTATGGTTATCTTTGGAGTCCATGGCAATTTTTCTTTTGAAGCTAGCCTTGGATGATTTCATAAGGGAACATAGTTTCTTGCTGATACTGATCAGGGATGTCTTCCCTTCTTGGGATTTTACTCTTTTCTATACTAGTTTCCTCCTTCTATTGTACAGCTTGTTTATGGCAGGGGTCCACCAGACTGGTTTCCTTTTCTTGGAGGAGTGAGTCTTGGTTTTGTTTAGAATAGCATGATACATGCATTCTTGTAGGTGCCTGTAGAGTGCATTAGTTAAGGCTTTTGCAGCTTGGACAGCATTATCCTTTAGCACAGGGGCTTTGAAACTTCCCACTTCGGTCTTAAGTAACGTGAAGTTTGCTTTTGAAAAGTTTTTCACAGTGGTTTCTTTGACTGGGGGTGGTGGAGGAATGTGGATATCCAGAGCGATTAGTTTATGGTCAGATCTAACCAGCAAGGGGTTGACCTCCGGTGTGGAATACTGGTCGCCCATGTTGGTGATGACCAGGTCCAATATGTTGTCACCTCTGTTGGGGGTGTTAACCAGTTGATCCAGGGTGTTTGAGTTTATAAATTCTAGGAAATGTTGAGCCAGGGAGTTCGTACTTGAGTAGTTCTCTCAGTTAATGTTTGGATAATTGAAATCACCCAATATCAGGGTGTTTGGTATGACCTTTATGTTTCCCATTGTTTCCAGGAATGTGGAGTGGGGGTCCTGGGACATGGTGGAAGATCTGTAGCAAGCTATAATTTGAATAGCAGTTTTGTCCGTTGTTAGTTGCATGTGGATAATCTCTGAAGCATCGTGCTGTGCCACTAACCTGAAGGTGTGGGTATCCTTGATGAATATGGATACTCCCCCGGCTTTTGTATTTCGGTCCGGGTTTTGTTGCCGAAATGTATGGTATGAGTTGCAGCCTGGTAGTGCTGGGGTGCTCTCTGGAGCCTTACACCAGGTTTCTGTTACTGCACATGTATTGATTTTCTCCATACTGAGGAGTGCCTCGAGTGCATGCATTTTGAGGTTTAGACTTCTGGCATTGAGCAGCATTACCCTCAGCTTTTTTGTTACTTGTGCTATTTACGGCAGTGGGTTTGTCTTTTGAGCCTTGCCTAAAAAAGGCACTATGGGGGTGGCAAGAGCCTTGGCCAGTATTCGAAAGCCTAAGGGTGACAGGTGCAAGCCATCTCTAGCAAAGCAGTGTGGCTTGTCGAGCATGTCATCCCATGCTGACAGACACTGGATCCCCTTTGATTGACACCAGAAGCTTAGCCAATTGTTAAAATTGATAATTTTTTCTCTATACTTTGGTATCATTCTTGGTGAGGGCAGGATGCTACTCAGGGTCAGGCTCATACCAGCCTGGGCTACGTGATCACAGAGCTCCTCCATGTCTCTTTATGTAGTCCAGGGAGCTCTGGTCATTCACACCAACATGGACAATGACAGAGTCATATTTGTACTTGTTCTGGAGTGACCTGAGTGCTTGTGTTATGTGGCAGATCCTGGCACCCGACAGGCAACTAACAGTAACCTTCTCCTTGTTCAGCCTAGTGAGTGGGACGTCAGTGTGCCTGACTATAGAGTCACCTATTACTAGTGTGTTGGGTATGTTATTTTGCCTTAAGGGCTGTGATTGTATGGCATGCTGGTTTTGTGAAGTATGTGTTTCATGGTTTGTGTTGGGGGGTGGAGGTTGCTTGGATGTCTGCTTTGGAGGTCTCTGTTGCTTTTGCAGATTTTTATTTAGAGCCTCCGAGTATGTTTTTGTGTATTTATGTGTGTTTTTTGCCAGTACTAGTTTCATAGGTCTATGTGAGACTGGTGGTGTGATGCAGGTAATTCCCTTCTCCTCTTGACTACCTGGTCCAGTCTTGGGTTGAGAGAGAGCTTAGCCTCCAGTTTGGCTGTATAATTGCATCTCTCACATGTATTAGTGTTTGGTGGAAGAAGGAGAGGGTTGTCAGTGTACATGAGGCAATTGTAACATTGCCTCAAAATGCCCAGATTCACCAGCTGGACTGGAGAGTACACCTGAAACTATCCTTTGGACATGCATGGATAGGTACAGTGAACTGTTTTACTGATTGGCTGCTAAGGTCGAATAGAGAGCCTTGTCCTTCTCTACAGTATGGGGGGGGGGGGGTCTAGTGCTAAGGTTTATTAGTGCTTGCTATGAGTTTTGGGCAAGTGCAGGGATGAAAAGTGAATGATTTAAGTGCTTAAATTGAAAGTTTGTCTAGTTCCAAGGGAAAATTTGAAGAATAGACTTTGTGGAGCCAGGAATAGTTATACCCTGGCTAACTGGCACTGCCTGGCATGCAAAACCACACAAATGCGGGTTTTATAATCACAGAACCTCTAGAAAAGTGGCGTTTTAGGCGGAATTAGGTAAATGCAGCAAGAAATTGCAGAAAAATGATACGTAATCACTCCAAAGTCTCTATTTTGTCTTTCTGCTGCCATAGAACTCTGCAGGGCACCAGGCAGGAGCTTGCTGAGCTGTATACTAGCACAAAAACCTTGCAAATGCAGGTTTTATAGCAGGGAAATGAAAGAGAGAGAAATTAGCCCAAAATGGCCAATAAACTACTAATGTCTGGGCTGAAACCACTCCTCCAGGGACAGATAGGCTGCTCAAAGCTCCCTCTCTCACAGTGAACAGAGAAACTTCCTTCTATCCAAGTAAGGTATGGGCAAATACAGAAACGTGTAACACAGCCCTGAATTCAGCACTAACCTGAAAACTGGACTAAACTAGCTTATAAAGGTGGGAAAAGAAGTATTTTTTTTTTTGTTTTTTTTTTTTTTTTTTCAGAAAATAAAGCAGATGCAATCAAAAAACACTTTAAATGCACAGAAATGGCTATCACACTTGAGTGTGTAGTCTACAACAGTTAAACAGGTAATTTAAACACAAAAATGACTTTGTTTAAGTGCAGACAGTAAAATAAGTACAATATGTAGCTGAAACAAGCTTTTTAAATCACAGAAACTCTAGAAAATCTGTGTTTTAAGCAGAATTAGCTAAAGGCAGCAAGAAAATGCAGAAAAATTATACTTAATCACTCTAAAGTCTCTCTTTTGTCTCTCTGCTGCTGTAGAACTCTGTAGGGCACCAGGCAGTAGCTTGCTGAGCTGTATACTAGCACAAAAACCTTGCAAACGCGGGTTTTATAGCAGGGAAATGAAAGAGAAATTAGCCCAAAATGACCAGTTAACTACTAATTTTTGGGCTGAAACCACTCCTCCAGGGACAGATAATAAATACTTTTGGTTGAAAAAAAACTTGTTCCATTTACCCATAATAAATACTTTTAGTTGAAAAAAAAACTTGCTCAGATTGTGAGCAACAATAAAATAAAACCAGATTAATTTATCAAGATTTGAATCATATTACCAACATTTAGATGCATTAAAAATTTAAAGACACAATCTATATTAAATAAATGGCAAACTAAATCATCTCTCTCTTTCTCAGAACACCTTAAAAATTAATAAAATCTTGATGCACAGAAAATTACAGGCATTTAATCAAATTTGCCCAATTCTTACAATCTGAAACAGAAAAACTATACTTATTAAAACTCATAGATGAAGAAGGATCATTGATTACAAATAATACAAGTAGCAATCTTGAATAAATGTCTGCCGTTTTCTAAATGTGTTGTAAAGTAATGTATGGACATGGATAACAAATGTACTGACGGTGTGGCAATCATATTTCAAGACATCATGATATGTTTTTAACCCTAGTATTGTTACCTTATGCCCTCATATGACTCAAAGAAACCCAGTTGCTGTCAATATTGAAATAAATTAATTCTACATTGTTATCTTAAAGCTGCCCCATTCACCTTGGTTTAATAGTTAGATGATTTAATCTTACTCTCTTCATCTCCCATTATATCCGATGCAAAGCCATGTTATGCTAGAGATTTAAAGCTTACATTTTATGACCTGCTAGAACATGCGAAAGGTTATATCATAATACATATTCATGCATTTCCCTTCCTTGTATCCCCTTTTACATTTAGAAGGAAAACAGTCATAAGGCTACACTCATTTTGTATGCCAAATGTGTTGGTAGTAGTAAGTAAGAACAAGAGAAGAAAAATATATACATAACATGTTTAAATAACTTTTTCTTAACCTAGCATCATCTCTGGCATCACACACACCACCAGAACTAACTCGGTTAATTACTGTTTGTAATTACACACACACACACACACACAAATATAGACACACACACACACACACACACACACACACACACACACACACACACACACACACACACACACACACACATACTCACACACACACACACACACACAAACGTATATATATATATATATATATATATATATATATATATATATATATATATATATATATGTATCTATTTATATATATCGAGTCAAGGGGCAGCCTTGCCTGCATGATTCTATAAGCCTGCAAGGTACAGCCTTTCCCTCTTCATTCTGTAAGTCTGCAGGGTATGACCTTACCCATATCATTCTATAAGTCTGCAAACTGTAACCTAATGTGAGTCATCCTTTGAGTGTGCAAGGTGCAGTTCACTTATGTTGTCATCCAAATTTGCAAGGTGATGTTATACCAGCATCGCACATTTAGTCAATACAATGTAAATTTACCTGCCTCATTGTCTGACTCTACCAAGAACATCTCTTATGTGATAAACTATAATATAATATAAATATAGTATAAATCTTATGTGATAAACAGGAGGAAGCAACATGAACTGTATCTTACATCCCAAACTAAGTCCTGCAGTCAACCCAAAGCAACTAACTGACTAATTTCCTGAGAATTATTTTTAAAAGTTTCTTTTAACTATGTATTCCCTTTTTCTCCCTTCATTGTAAGGTTCTAATATATAGAGTTTTCTTTCTGAAACAATGATCTGAACTTGCAGTTCAACCAATCACTATGGTTTCCTACACTGGCCTAGCAGACTAGGTGAAACCTTACTCTACTGTGACACAACATATGTCCCCCCTTCACTTAGTTAACAATTTCCCTTAATGTGTGCTTTCCTTACATCCCAGTTAAGGTCTGCATAAAGGATCAGTGTAACAATATGACCTGAGAAAAACTAGGAAGTACTCTGTCTGAATCAGTTTGCTGTACACTGAGGCAGGACAGAGAGACGGAGAGGATACCCCAGGTGAAAACTTTTAAACGATACTGTTGGTAGGTGCAGTGGTGTGAGAGTGCAGTACTGGCTTCATAAATGAAAGATGGTACTACATTATTGTTCATGGCTGAAGCACTGCAGTTTGCTACAGTTTTTTTTTTTTTGAGTTGAGAGGGTCACCAGATGACCTAGCTGTGGTGCTGAAAATACAGTTCTCTCAGTCCGGTACCAAAATATATTACTTACTGTGTAGTGCTATTTTTATAAATGAAATAAATGTTTATTTGTTTATTTATTTATTTATTTGACATTTGTTGACCGTGTTAGTTCATCTGGGTGGAAGCCATTTTTCAGCTGAGGCTCAAGGAGAAAAACTCCAGTCATATAAGTAAAAAGTTACATACATAATAAAATTAATAATAAAAGTAATTATGTACAGTTACATAGAGGAATTTTACTAGATCTTCAATTTTAGCTAAACTGTAATGTTACTTCAAGGCAGAAAGTTTGTGATGTCGCATACTTGTTAGGAGTTAGAGTAGGATTTAAGTAATGGTAGGTAATAGATAGAGAGGAAGGTGGAAAGTTGGTAGAAATTTAGTGGAGTAAAAAAAATTAGGGATGGAAGAGGTTAGGTGTAAACAGAGAGGAGGGTAGCTTAAGTTGTAGTGGCACAAGAGAAGGTCCATGAGTTTAGCAGGTTATCTTTTAAAGTTTTTTTGAAGCAGTTAGTGTTAGAAATAGTTCTTGCAGACGGGCAATTTATTCCATGGTTTAGCAACAGAGTAACTGTAGAAAAGTTTGTCTATGTTTTTTGGGGCTTGTAAATTTCCAAGAGGTGTTGTCCAAAGCTTCGGAGAGTATGATTTGGAGAATAGAAAGAGATGAGAGCTGAGAGAATAGGACAGGAGGTGGGTTTGTTAAGGATGGAGAAGGTCAGGTGTAGATGAAACAGAAGGAGCTGTTGGAAGAATTCTAGCCACTGTAGGTTTTTTAAAGATAGGCAGTGGTGTGAGCAATAGGGTTGATTTGCAACAAATCTTGTGATTTTATTATATGTGCTCTCAAGCTTAGACAAAATATTGGACTGTAGGTGAGTAAGGATTGGGGCAGCATATAATATGGTGGGTTGTAGGTAAGCTTGTGCAAGAGATAGTTTAGATTTGTTTGTAAGGAGTTTTTTGCTACTATAGAGCAAGCCCGGTTTTTGATGAGGCTTTTTGATGCACTGTTGGATGTGGAGAATGAATTTTAATTGATCATCTTTTATTACTGCTAGTAGTTTAGTGTGAGGTTTTACCTTGATAGTTGTGTTGTTGAGGGAGGAGATAGTGATAGTAGATTTGTGCTGCTGAAGAGATTTGGGGAGGAAGAGAAGGGGTTTTGTTTGCTTAGGGTTAAGTAGGAGTTGGTTGATCGTTAGACATTTTTCAACTGAGTAGAGAGATTCTTGGGTGAGGGTAAGAAGGTGGGAGAAATTATCAGAGCAGGAGATTATTGTAGTGTCATCAGCATATTGTATTAGAGAGGAGTGTGGTCAGGAAGTGTAGAGGTTGTTAGTAAAAATGTTAAATAAATAGGGGTCCAAGAATGGAACCTTGGAGAACCCTGGTTTGGACAGGGAGGAATGGGGAAAAGGCAGAGAGCAACTGGATGGCACAGTGGTGCAGCGGTAGCATTGTTGCCTCACAGCAAGAAGTTCTCCAGTTCAATTCTTGGCTGGGGTGTCTTTTGTGCAGAGTCTGTATGTCCTCCCGCATTTCTGTGTGTTTCCTCTGGGTACTCCGGTTTCCTCCCATGTTATAAAGACATGCGTCTGGAGCATTTCTCCCTGGGACTCTGCTGAAAATTGGCTTTGTTCCAAGTTGGACTTTCCCAGTAAACAAATGTTAAATAAATAAATAAAGTTTCCAGACTTAAATCTATTGGAGAGGTAGTTAGAGAACCAGCAAAGACCAAAGCTGGAGAGATTGAGGCTAGATAGTAAATTGTAGGAAAAGTCTGAGAGGTCTAGGGATAGACAGGAGACTAATTTAGTGTTGTCTTGAGATGTAGAGATAGTCTGAGTGAAAGATATTAGTGCTGTAGATACACTGTGGTTAGGGCAAAAGTAATGTTGGGTGGTTGTTAGGATTTTTTTCTTTTAAGAGATAATTAAGAGTTGCTTGTGAATGCACTTTGTAAAAATCTTTGATAGGGGAGACAGACTTGTTATAGGCCTAAAATTAGATGGGTCAGTAGAGTTTCCTCCTTTGTGTAAGTGTATAACATAGAATTTCTTCCAGACATCTGAGACTGTCGTTTATTGGATGGATCTATTGATTAATATGGAGATGGGATATGCAATAGATTTTTAAAGCCAGTTTAAGGAAGAGAGGAGGTAAGTTATCTACAGATAGGGAGCCTGTTTTGAGATGGCTGAGAAGTGATCTAATATAAGCAGTGTGGACAGGCTTTAGAGAGATGGAGGTTGTGTGGGCAGATGCAGAGGGAGAAGCAGTGGGGTAGGTGCTGTTGTCTTTTTTAGTTAGTTTGTGGATGGTGTCAATAAAGAAGAAGTTGAGAAAGGTGGTGGTGTCTATGGCAGAGTTATTAGGGCAGGGGGTTGGTGTAGAAGGACTATCTGGATGTAGTAGCTTGTTGATTGTATTTCAGGATTTTTTGGGTTGGAGCAGAGGTTATTTTATGGCTTTAGGTAGAATTTTTTCTCAAAGTTGACCTGTTTTTAGGTTAAATTACAGAGTTCCCTATAGTTTTGCAGGAAGAAAGGGGATTTCTTTTTTCAGTTTTTCAAGAAATTATCTCTCTTGTACATGAGGGAGCAAGTGGATTGAGTTAACCAAGGAGTGAAGTTGGATTTTATTCTAATTTTCCTGGTGGAAGCCAGGGAGTTTGTTTAGGAAGGTGGTGTTAAATTTTAGGACAGCTTCTTCTAGGGAGAGGTCATGGAAAAAGTACCAGTTAATTGAGGAGAGCATATGGATAAAGCTGTCTGGGTTGAAATTAGAAACTTTGTGACAGTCTTTGTAATGGTGAGATTTGCACATTTGGAGGGAGTGTCTCTGAATATGGATTGGGATGGTGGTCTCTTAGGGTATCGGGCAGAGTGGTGGGGTTGTGGTATAGGTTAGGATTGGAGGTGAAGATCCAGCCAAGTGTGGTGCAAGTATCTGTGTGTTTGTCTAGACATGTGTGGGTAGTGAATAGCTGAGAGAAGCCATAGAAGTTAATGCTGGTGCTTAGAGAGTCTGAGGTTAGTGAGGTCCAATCTATGTTAATGTCACCAAGTATTATAGTTTCATAGGAGATAGTTTATGAGATCCAGGAGAGAAAGATTTCAAGGGTAGGGATGTTATCTCAAGGAGGAAGGTAAATGGTTGCGATGGCTATCTTTTTTATGGTTGTTCAATTTACAGTCTACTATGAGAACGTCTGGAGGGTGGAAATTAGGAGGTGAAATTGATAGAGGGTAGAGGGAGAGGTACAGTATAGCAACACCTTCCCCTTTTTCTTAAGTCTGTCCAGGAAGATGATATTGTAGCCAAGGGGTAGCATTTCACTGTCTGATATGTGGGGTTTTAGCCAGGCATCAGAGAGGGTAAGTATGTTGGGAGTGAAGTGCACTGACTTTGTTCAAGATGCCTTGAATGTTCATGGATAGTATAGTTAGATTTCTGGTAGATGTAGAGCAGTAAGTCTGTGAAGGGGAAATGGGGTGGGGTAGGGTCTGAGGGATAGGTAGGGAAAGAAAAGCTGGTGATTGGCCTGGGTTGGGATGTATATCACCTAAGGCAAGTACATTTAGTGTAATTAGTTTAAGTGGTGAAAAGTTGAGGTTAAAAAAATATATTTTATTTTAGAAGGGAGTGAGGGTTTTTGAAATTACTTTACTTTGTGCAGGTGGGTGTCACAGTGGTTGAATAGTGAGGGGACAACTGGGAATGTGTAACTGGATGTGAGATTAGGTTGTGGGTACATAAGTGTAGGTGCAGGGTTAATGTTTGTAAGGGTGCAATGGTATGAGGTAGAGATAGAAGAAAAAGTAGAGTAGTGAAGAGACAAAGTAGCATATTGTAAGGTATATATGCAGAAGGAGAGATAGCTTAGAAGGCTAGGGGAAATTAGCATAAAATAAAATAAAGAAAGGGGGGTTGTGCTGCAGGAGAGAATTGGTAAGTTTATATGTTATTAAGTAGCAAGGTGAGAGGGATAGAGATAGGTAGGAAGGGTTTGACATATCTTTAGGATGTGCTTTTACTATAGAGGAAGAGAGAGTTGATAAGGGGGTTTAGAGGGAAGTTGGGAGTGGATGGAGGGTGTGATTTGGATGGATAGTGTATAAGTGTAGAGTATGTGGTGATGGGTGGGAACTGGGGATAGGGTAAGGAAGTGAAGTTAGCCTGAGTGTAGCAAGGGCAAATGGAGTGGGATGAGCCACACAATGATCCAGACTAATGATATTTGGGTCTATATTATGTGAGCAAATAATTAGGTGATCAAACACCTAAACATCGACCACGTAATATCGAAAGCAAAAAACAGCTAACGGCCAAGTTTCCCTTAGCCGTTCGCTGGATTTTTCCATTTTCTCCACTGTGGAGCATTCTTGGAGTTGGTATATTTAGTTAGGGGGTGGGGGGCACAGCCCCCCATGTCGTGGGAGTGGGGGGGTGAAGCCCACCACTTCGTTTGGCTGTAAAGTTATTTTTTTTTTGTGGCCAACGGTAACATTTCCCGGCGGGATTTGCTATTTTGCAGTTTGATATTACATGGTCAATGTTTAGGTGTTCGATCACTTAATCATTCGATCACATAATATAGACCTTGATATGTCATCTGCCAGAACCAATCGGTGAGACTCGGTCGGAGTTCTGCAGGTAAGAGAAAATGGTGAGCAGGAAAATTTTGACAGTATTCATAGCAAATGAATCTGTGTAAATGCCAAATTATTTGGATTATTTGTAAGTAAAGGATTTACTATATAAAGCTGAGGTTTTCGCCAGGGTAATAGTGAAAGAGGAGGAATGATTAAGTGAGTAGGGGGTGGGGTAAACTGTAGGTAAAGTCCTTGCAAGATGTGCACACCACAACATTTCTTAAAGCTACAGCAAATGCAAAGAATGCTATGTAGTAATGTTGAAGTTAAAATAGGGGAAGAATGGTAAAAATACATACAATGCACATTAGTTTAGTTGTTATTTTTTTTCTCTTTAGAGCACGGAAAAAGTTTTCACTGGTGGGTTGGTAGGAGTCCGTGAAGGATTGTGGAGCCTTTACTGCTCCATGGTAGTAGGTGACACAAGTGGAGGGGCTTACTAAAGAAAAGGAGAGAGAAAAAAGGCAGAGGGGGTCAAAAGAAAAAAAAGATAATGAGTAGAGCAGCAGGAATAAGTCAAAGTATAACAATTAAGTACAGATTAGGGAAAGATAGCGGAGAGACGACGAGTCAGGAGAGTAACACACTGTTTAAACAGATGCAATATATCAGAGAGAATCAAGTTCAGAATTAACTTTTCAAAGATAGGAGCTCATTAAAAAATACCATTCTAATTAAGCAGCTGTTTTCCCAGAAGCAGTTAAAAAGGGTGCACATCATCATAGGATCATATCAGATTACTAGGCTATTGACCTAGAGATCATTTTTAAGCCTAGTTATGTCATCCCAATGTAATGCCATGAAAATCCTAGTCAATACCCAAGACTGCATTTAGAGATGACTGCCCTGTCCAGGAAGGTTGTGGGGTCTATCCCCAGTAAGAATTTATGATGATCCATCCACTCATCTTGGTTCCCCTTGAACAGTGTCATTGAGGTGCTCTGTTTTACATGAATTGGTAAGCTGTTCTAAAGATGCAGCAGTCACTGAGAGATAAAGCTGTCCCTCCAGCATGTCCTACTTAAGTCGCAGGCCATAGTTAGGTCCCTGGAATGGGTATCCCTAGTCCTGTTTGATTTACTGATATGCAGTAAGTTTATTAGGTTTTGGTCTTGGACTGCTCTTTAGGTCAGGCATAAGTCTCCACTAAGAAGTCTATATGGCATGGAGTATAGTGACAGGGACTTTAGTCAGTCTATGTAAAGCACATGCCGAAGCCCCTTGATCTTATCTGTTAGAAACCTTTGAGGTCTCTCCAGTTGCTGCAGGTGCTGTGTATGGTACATGCCGACTGGTGCTTTATACTCAATTATGGGCCAGATTAGTGCAGAGTATAGAGGTGTTATAACCTCTTTTGCTCTTTAGGTGATGCCTTTACAAATCAAATGTGCTATGTGGAAAGCCTTCCTAATTACAGCAGACACATGGTGGCTGAAGTTAAGGTTGCAGTCAACTTGTGATCCCAGGTCCCTTACCACTTTGTGGGTACTTAGGGTATTGTTGTTGATTTGATAATATGAAGGGACACTGTTTGGGCTGAAGGGAATGATGATGCATTTCTCTGCATTTAGTTTGAGATCATGACTAATACACCAGTCACTGGTCTCTGTGAGACCCTCCTGGAGTATACTGGCATAATATGGGAATTCAATGATTGGATCTTCTTTGCAGTCATCTGCAAACTTGGTCAGCCACAACCCCTTAGTTTTGACCTGAACTTCTGAGAAGTATATACTAAACAGTAGCACAGACATCTGTGACACCCCACTGGTAACAGGTCTACTGATTAATAGGGAATCACCCACTTTCATAGTGCGTGTCCAGTTTGTGAGTCAGTTGGCAACCCATCTTACAACAAACATTCAGTTTGCTAAGTTTATCAGTAATGCCTGAATGTGGGATTGTGTCGAAAGCCTTTGCCAGGTTGAGGTGTGCTCTGTGTACAGATTTGGCCACATCAGTGGCCCTGGTAACATTTTCAAAGAAGTCCACAAAATTTAACAGGCAGGATCTGCCCTTGACAAAGCCGTATTGGGTGGTATCCAAGATCTGGAGGTCGACTCTGTCTTTATGTATGAGGTCCATAATGATACGTTCCTTGGCCTTACAGATGAGGCTGGTCAGAGTTATGGGTCTGTTATTCCCCAGGTCTGTTGCTAGGCCATCTTTGTGAAGAGGAATAACTGTAGCTGTTCTCCATTCCACAGGAACAAACCTCTGTGGTTAGGCTATGACTAAAAAGGATACTTAGTGGTGATGCTAGTTCATGTTTTAGCCTGTTTAGAAGATAGCCTGGGATGTCATCTGGTCCCATAGAAGATGTGTTTTTTGCCTTGGACAAGGCTTTGAGGACCTGCTCTTCACATATGTATGGTTGGGGAGAAGTTTGGGGGAAGGTTTTTAATAAATTAGGAGGGGATAAGGGAGTGAAATTTTCTCCAAACCTATCCGCTAGCAGATTTGCTATCTCTGTGGTGTCAGTGTGTGTGATACCATTGGCCACTAGTTCTGCACATGCTTAGGTCTTATCTTTTAGGCTACATATGTAGCTGTAAAAGGCCTTTGGTTATCCTTGGCTGTACTTACTAAGTTTCTCACAAAGGATCCCTTACAGGATTTGGCAAGTTGTCTATTTGCCTGCTGAGGCTGAGGAGTTTGCTTTTCCATTGTTGTGACCTTGTCTTACATTTCTTGAACAGCAACTTTTTGCATTTATTACAAAGTTTGTCAATGCTGGATGTCCACCATGGCAGCTTGTTTTTACTTGGGGCTCTAGCTTTGATTCTTTCTGGTACTGTAATGTTTATACACTTATGCAAGTGATTGTACAGGGCTTTAGTGTTTGCTTTGGTGTAATTTCCAACTTGGGGTGGGGCTTGGAATGCATTTATACCTGTGCACAGGAGGGCATATTTTGCCTTGGTGAAGTTTTTTATTAAGATTTCACCCTTTGTCAGTGCTGGTGTTAGTGCCAGCTCAGAGGTGATTGTTGTGTGGTCAGATTTACTCTCCCCCCGACCTCACTGGAGTGCTGATCGGCATCTTCTCTCAGTTTATAAACCGAAAAGGAATATTGGCAAACTACTTTGCAAACATTCTGTGTCACTAAATTGGAAAAAACTCCCTCTCTGTATTAGATCCAACCTTTCCTTTCCCTGTTTTAAAAGGGAGCTTAAATCTCACCTACTAAACTTGAAATTATGCTATTGTATTAACCACAGGTAGTCTTAGTCTATCCCACTGTATAGCCTGTTGCATCTCCTAACTTTCTTTCTTTGTTAGTAACTTCTGCTTAAACTAATCTCCTAAACCCTCAGCTCTACTACTATAGCCCCCTCCCAGTCTCCACACTATCCCCCCCCACTTCCTATCAATGTCAATACATTGTCCTTCTTTTGAACAACTATTATCTTTTTGTTTTTACTCTCATATGTAGTAAATTCTAGTCCACTACTGTCAGTGCAACCCTTAATGTTCATCATTTTTTCTTTTGTTTTTCTCTTTATAATTAATTTCATATTTGCAGTGTTGTTTTTAATAGTTTTTGTCTTGTATGTTTATCTTTGCTTATGTTTGCTGGGGCTCTTTCCCATTGGGTCTCCACTGAAAATGGGTTGCGTACTATCAATGCAGTGCAAATAGTTAACCTTTTCTTTTTTACAATGATTTGGTATTGTGATTGTTATTTAATATTTGGATATTGTCACTTTATTTTTACTTATGTTTGCTGTGGCTTTTCCCCTCGGGTCTCCACTGAAAATGGGTTTGTTTGCAAACTCAGTTGGACTAATCCGGTTAACAAATGTGAAATAAATAATAATAATGAGTGTCTAAGAGTTATGGCAGTCCATCTGTTTGACATGTTAGTGAGGACCAGATCTAGAATGTTTGTTCACTTTGTTGAGGTATTAACAATTTGTTCCAGGGCATTTGAATTAACAAAGTCAGAACTTTTGTGCTAGTGAGTTGGGGCTAGCGTAGGTTTCCCAGTTGATGGTGGGATAATTGACATCCCCTATAACCAGAATGTTCGGTAAAATTTGGGTTGTCTCCAGTTTGGTCAATTTGGCTTTGGGGGTGTTGTGACACATGGAGGAGGATTTCCAACTGGCTCTGACTTGAATGGGGGTCTTACCCACTATTACCTGGACTTGGAGTAACTCCATGGAGTTGTCCAGTCTAACTAAACAGGAGGTGAATTTATCTCTAATATAGATAGAAACACCATCTTTTCTGGTGTAAAGATGTGGAAGGCATTGCAGCTTTGCAAGGCTGGGTACTCTCTGAGGCGTTTAACTAGATTTCTGTGACTGCAAAGACATCTACATCTTCTAGGCATAGAAGTGCTTCCAGGGAGTGCAATTATTGGTTTAAGCTCCTAGTATTTAGCAGCATGACCATTATTTTGTTCTGGTTGGCTAATTTCATGTGGGTAATAAATCAGTAAATACAGTTGAAGTAAAGTAGCTTATCTCACAAGAAAAATACAATTAATATTAATCCCAGGATTCAATAAAATCCATGTAGGCTCCATGCAGAGCCTAAGTGGAATGTACCCATGTACATAGCCACAGTTTCCCCCTCAACAGCATTCCATGCATATTAATCATGGCATGCTGCTGAGGGAGATCATAGTAACATGGATATTGAATCCTTGTAGGCAGTGGTGTAGAGGCTGTTCCATGGTTGTGGATTGTCCAGGGTATACCTGTGCAGATATTATGTACAGGATAGGAATCCCTGTAATGTACCGTGCTAGTGTAGAAATATGTGTGAGTTGTAATAGTTGTGTTTTTTTTTTACCTTTATTTATTTTTTTATTTTCATGCCCATTAGTCTGGCACACAGCAGAATGCAGCAATGCTAAAGTGCACTTACAAATGCACAGCTGACACCTGTCAGACATCTAAAAATAGAAACAGGTGTAATTAATTAGTTATAGTTGCCTACTTTTTTTTATTTTATTTTATTTTTTTGAATGACCATTTGTCTGGCACTGTGCTTAGCAATGCTAACAGATAGCTTAGTAGTAAATGTGAAGGTATACTGGTTTTCTCACTATCCAAATAGCTAAATAGGTAGAGTCAGAGCCTAAAGCATTGTAGATCCCAGGTTCGAGTTTACAGCAATCATACCTTTTTACATTTATTGCTGTGGAAATGTGTGAGGTGACCTAAAGGGTGGTTTTGTTGAAAAACAAAATTGTTACATTTGGAAAAGCTGTACGGTGCTAATCACTGCTTAAACATGGTCAACGGCTACTCCACTTTGTGCATTGCTAAGCTTCGCCAAAACACAGTTGTGCGAGTTTACTCAATGCTCAGCTCCGGTAAGCAGGTTTGTGCAATGCTAAGCAATGCAGTGCTTTTTTGAATGTTACAGTATGATTTGTAAAGTTGGAAAAAAGCCTATATTAAGGCCAAAAGGTGGGAATTCTGCAGGATTCATTGGGGTCTTACTACCCTGTTAATATACTTGGCAGTGTTGGTGAGGAAGTGCAGTTTTGGGTGCAGAGGTGCTGCGTGCAGGAGTCCAGAGTGTTTGTCGGACTGATGGTTTGGAACTACGAACCCCAGCTGTTGTAGGGTGGCTAACAGGGCACAGAATGTAAAGCTGAAGCCTGGGATCAGTTGGCCAGGGATCTTACCAGTGCTACTGGTATCCCCGGCACTAGTGAGCAGTGCTGTCACCACTATGACAACCTGAAGGAAAGGAAGAGGGGATTCTTGGACACCTGGGTCTAAGAAGCTAGGGCTGGGAATGCCCCACATATATGTAAGCATGTATGTTATTACTTTACTAAAATACAAGCTGAACCCATGCAAATGGTTGTGCATAATGGTGTGCTTGTCTTCCAACAGCTGCAGCTGAATGGGCTTGCAATGTCCAGTTTTGTGCTGGGTGCCTGGCCAGGATGTGCCATGATTGCGGGAAGTACAGTTATTTTCTGATAATAAAAATAAACAGTACCAATAACAATAATCAATAAGGTTTAAAGCAGGACTGTGGTTTGATAACTAATATGTGCAAACAACTGCAGTTAGGCTGTATTCACTGCGTGTGTGTTCTAATGTCATTGCAATCAACTGTAAAACTGAAATAAATAAATAATGAAAAATTAATTGCCTGATAAATGTATTGCACAACCTACAGTATGGCTCAGGGCTGGCTTCAAACCACTTTCAGTCAGATAATGCTCTCTATTCCTCCCACTCCTAGAACAAAGTATATGGGTAAGGTAGCCCAAGTTCAGGCAGATATCATGTGTATACTTCACAGTTTTTAAGGAGCAATAACAATGAAGTGTAAAGCAGGATTGTGGTTTGATAAGTAATATGTTCAAATAAGTGCAGCAGGGCTGTATTCATTGCATGTGTGTTCTAATGTCACTGCAGTCAATTGTCACATTACATGCACATGTCCTCTGGTGTCACAGCTTTTGGGTTCTACTCCCATGCTTGCCAACTAAGATATGATGGGTGTCTAGTCTACTTAATGTACACAAATATACCTCTCAACTGTCATGATGTTTCATAATGTAATGACAACTGCTCAATCTGTGTGGTCCATGATTAGCAGATAAATGATTGCCTAAAATGAATGTATTTGCAAATCCATTTACAGAACAGCTTGGTAGTTATGTACATGCTCATTATGTGAAACAGTTCTGTGCAGTTGTGTACCTGCATTTGTTAGTACTTGGCCCATACTGTCCCGTGCTAACAGCTTGAGAGGTATGTACATGTTACATTATCTGTAGAAGAATTTGAGTTATCCTATCACAAATGACACTGCAAACCTGTAGAAGTGCATATCAATATCATTTGCAAATTCATTAATGGTATGTTTTTTTCTCTCTCCCCACCCCTGACCTTTTTTAATGTATTAATGTCATTTATTATTATGATTTAATGCTATTATATTCTGATAAGCTAACTGTTATGTTGAGCGTATGGGTTATTTCATACTGGTTTGCTGTTAACATACTTATTGTTATGTTATTTATTGTTGTGTTCCACATAATATACCTTAATATGTATTTGGATTAATAAATGTAATATTCCAATATGTTAATACTAACATTGGTTTGGTTATTACTAACATTAACTTATCGTTATATCTAATTTAGTAAAGTACGACAAGGTAGCCTACTTCCAGGTGATCCACCTACCTTGGTTCCTCTGGCTGTGGCACCAGGGCCCAGCACATCTAGGACCCAGCCTGGTGGTGCCCTCACTGCTGCCCCTGCACTTCCTGCAGCATTGGGTAGTTCCACACTACAGGCCAGGGTTGGGCTTCCCTCTGGGAGCAGTGGTGGAGGGGATGGTGTTGTCACCTGTGACAAACTACCAGGATTCATACACAGGATAGTGTTCTGAGGTTTTGGATGCCACCTGCACCTGATGGAGGGCATGCTCATCACTCTGGTGGGGCAGCCTCACTCTGGAGCCCAGCCTCCAACACTGCCACCCCGAGGTTAATGAAGGAGCAGTGCCAACAGTCCCATGGGTGGGGACTTGAGTCATGCTGCTACTTTGTGGAGGCACCTGAGACTGGAATTCCAGATCACCCTCCCTGTCCAAGATTTTCATCCCCCACTTGTGTCACATACCACTCCAGTCTGGTGTCTTGTCTGTCTGGTCTGTCTGCAAAAGCTTCCTCACCTTCCCAACTTACTTCCCATACACGTACCTATGTCCCTTCCCAAAAATTCCACTCTCACCTTAAAAAAAAAAATCGACACCTGTCCCAGAAAAAATATCGTCCCATACATAGCTCTTCATTTTGCACACATGTCCACTGGACACACATAATTTGGTCCAATTGGCTTGACAATGCAGTTATGTTGTCAGCACCCCTCTCTTTGGGGCTGACAGTTCAAATTCATCTACAAATTCTGTCAAGGTGCACAGTTGTTGCTGACAAAGAAATGGATAGCTATGGTTTTTACCTACACCTTTCCTACACATCCCTACCTGCATTTCAATATGTTTTTCCCCCTGCTTGCACCCAGTTCACCAATTTTTTTCTTTAAAGATCTTTTGCACAACACTGTGTGAAGTGGTGCATCATGCAACATTTGTAAGCTCAGCTAAATGGAGCTATATTGATATATGTATTTTAAATGATAATAAACTCATACAAAATAAACACTTGTCCCCTATTCGAACCCAAGACAATCACACCTGCAGACCACTGCATTAAACTACCACACCACACAGCTGTTAATTAAAACAGGTGGTTTAAGTAAAACATAGTAATTGCAAGTTACCATCATTAAGAATGTTTAAGCATTGATTCAAAGATGGCTGCCATTCTGTGAACGCTGCTGAACTGCAGCTCTTCATATAACCTGAGAAAATCTAAACCCTGAAGTGATACCAAGAACTTTTTAACAACAAATCTTCGAAAAAATAATTATAACTTCACTAAACTATCTTGCAGGAAGAGAAAAAACTGAAGAATAAGACGATATTTAACAGGATTATAGTAGATTAGCTGGCTCTGGAGAGAGAATCAAACAAAGAAACCGTTTGCTCTTTACACTTTAAGTTTCTGTACTGAGATAAAATATCGAAAGTGGAAAAAAATATGGACACAACTACTACTAAAACAAAACTTTCAGAACTACAGTCACCGGAGAAAGATATAATTTCCAAAAGGCAAAAAGTTATAAAGCAACAGGAACAACAAAAGCCAGGGATTAAAACTAAAGCTGATCAAGTGTTAAACATGGAAGACATCAAGACTGCTCTGTTACCCATTCAAGAAGCTCTGAAAGAACTTACTGCCCAAATACAAACGTTTGGAATTTCCTGCACCCAAATTCTTGAAAGAATGGACAAGACTGAAGCTCGGCTATCAGAAAATGAAGATTAACTTTACTTGCAAAAAAATCAGATACACATGATCTGGACATTCTGGCTATTCAAACAAAGATTACTGATTTAGAAGCAAGATCCAGGAGAAACAATATAATTATTATAGGAATTCCAGAATCCATACAGTATAATGAGTTAATCCCATCTATAACACAAATACTTACAGTGCTTCTTAATGACTCTGACATGGTAAAACAAATAATCATAGAAAGGGCACATAGAGCATTGAGAGAATCACAAGCATCGAATAGCCCAAGACCTGTGTATGTTAAAATACTTAATTCCCAAGATATCATCAAAATCCTTATAACAACAAAAAAAAGTGGTGGACATATTATGTGGAATAATAATAGAATTTCTCTGGCACAGGATTTGCCCTTACAAGTCAGACAAGCTAGACAGTCTTTATCTCCATACTGTAAGTTTCTTATTGATAAACATATTAAATTTCAAATGAAATATCCTAATATATTAATATTTACAATAGATGGGTCTAAATACTCTGTTTCAACGAAAAATGAGGCAAAAATTGTCTTTTTGAAAGTTTTTAAGTGTTTACCTGCTTCTGAGACTTGATCTGGCTTTCTGTTGAGACTAACATGCTGTCCGAGGTCGGATTCATCTGTTGCTGTGGCTCGAGGTCTTGGTAATCCCTTGTTTTCATTTTAAATGCTTTAGGCCTCTTTTGGAATAGATAAGGGTTTTGTTTTGTTGATCCTGGTTATCTGCAATTGTTTTCTGAAGTTTTATGACTTTCACAAAGTGTTAACATCGACGAGGAGACAGGAAATGCCTTGGATCTGATGGGGGGGGGGGATTTTACTGTGGCACTTCCAGAAGTCTGTCTGCATTAACTGTCCCCCATCGTGAGCGTTCTGTAAGGTTTCCAGGCTTGGAAATCCAAAGTGAACTGTTTTAAGCATTGGAAAGTATGATTAACATTAAAAGATGATGTTTTGCAGCAATTTAAGCACATAGGAATATTTGATTATACTTGCTTTTCATATAACAAAAAAAAAAAGTCTTGTAGTATATAATAAATAATTGGGGTACAGGGAATATTTGTTTCTTTCTTTCTTTTTCTTTTCTTTTCTTTTCTTTTCCTTTTTTTTTTTTTTTTTTTTTTAAATAAGTAGGTATTGGTTTATTACTTCAGAACTAATCTGAAAGGACATGTTGAGTTTTTTTAATGTTAGTGAGGGATACATATATAGAAATTACAATTAACATTCTATATAAACAGAACATATAATTAAACTCATATATTATTAATTAGATGTGACATAGCTATATACTACACTAGTTAGACATCATTTTATAATATTAGGAGATAGAGCTGACCTGAAGTATATAAATAATGAAGGACCTAACATATTCATTAGGAAAGTTAATTAATGTTCTGTTTTTATGTTTGTACCTCTTTTTATATAGGGTTACAAGACCATATGAATAAGATGTGTTTTTTTTTCTCTTTCTCTCTCTTTCTTCATTTGATACATATATGATAGAGAACAATGTTGTCCCTATGTTGGACTCTTGTTTTTCAGAATGACAATTGTCGATTATCTTATTTGATTCATGTTGTTTATGTACAGCTAGCTAATCAAAATGACTGAAAGTTTATGTTAATGTTATATCTTCAGTATGATTTATTTAAATACCAGTTAACAAAAGAGATGTAGATGCACAGTAGTGTTTGGTAGGGAATGTTTTGATTAGACTTTGTAGAAGTAAAATTAGTTTATATAGGTTCTATCTATGGGAAGTTTTTGAGTTGTTGTAACCTGATGACATTACACATGTTTACTTTTTTGACCCTTTCAGTTTTTTTACGTTATACAAGACCTATATATGTCCTGGTCCGGGGATAGATTGGGTAGGCACTGGTATAGGACGGGATGTCAAGAATGCTTCCAAATTACATATGTCTTTAAACTCACTTTGACTTTATATTATGTTTTTCCCTTTAAACCTCTATTATACAAAATAACTCATTAAATGTGGGAAATAGATTCATGGAACATAAAAGGGCTCCAGAACTTAAAGAAAAGAAAGTTATTTTTACATTTATTATTGCAAGCTAGGACATTGTTTGTACTTCTTCAAGAAACGCATTTAACTAATGATCAATGGGCTGACATTAAGAAAAGGAAATGGATTAGAGAAATTGTAGCCTCGGAAGGTAAAACTAATAGTGCTGGGGTAGCTATACTTATTAAAAATCAATATCAAGAGAAGATTTTAGACTCTAGATCAGATAAAGAAGGAAGATGGTGTTATGTTATTCTTTCTTGTATTCAACTTGATAAACCTATTTTACTTTTAAATGTTTATGCACCTTGCAATAATCAACAACTTTTCATAGCATCACTTTATCCGATTTTGTCACAATATGATAAATATTATATAATTATTGGAGGGGACTGGAACTCTTATCAAAATCCGAAGTTGGATAGATCTTGTCCACAAAGAGCATTTAATAAACAAGCAGTAATAGCAATAAGTGATATAAAGGAAGATTTCCAATTATATGACCCCTTTAAGTATTTAAATAACCCTGGTAATACAAATAATTATACTTTTTATTAAACATGTCATAAAATGTGGTCCAGATTGGATTTTTTTTTATTTCAGCAACAATGATTAATTTTGAACCTTTAGTCTCTATACATGCACGTTATTTATTAGACCACTCAAAAATCTCATTAAGTTTTGCTAAAGAACCTAGAGATACCATGCGGCAAAGAGGTTATAATTGGTCTCTTAACCCAAATCTGTTAAATAAAGAGGAAATAATACATGAAATTACAGATTACCTCAAAGACCTATTGGCTAGATTAGAGAAACAGCAACATACACCTGATATCGAATGGGTGACAGTTAAAGCACAAGTAAGAGGGATCTTTTTGCAAAAAAGCTTCATATTATAAAAAAATACAGATTAGAGATATTCGGGAATTGGAAGCTAAAATCAAGACACTTGACCAAGAATTGATTCAAAATTATAATACTCAAACAGAAATGGAATTACTTAAATGCGAAAAAGACCTCTTCTTAATTCAAAATAGTAGACTGACATTTCAGGAACATAGAATGTTAGCGAGGTATGCCAACCATGTTCAAACACCATCAAGGGCATTAGCTAGAATTATTAATCAATCGAGAACAGCAGTACAAATTTCAGAAATACAATTTAAGAATACAATTTACTCTAAAACAGAAGATATTATTAATATTTTTGAACAGATATATACGAATATATATGGTGACCAAAAAGATCTACCCTCACATAGGACCAATGAAGATTTCTTACAAACAATTAATTTTCCGAAAATAGATGACAGTATACAGAAGGATTTGGTTAAACTGATATCTGATGAAGAAGTAATATATATAATTAAACATATGAAATCACATAAAGCACCGGGTCCTGATGGTTTGACGGTGGAATTTTATAAAGTTTTTGATGATATTTTGGGTAAAATACTCTCGCGTGTATTTAACTATATAATTATGAATAAAATAAATGATCCTCATTTTAATGCCTCAAAAACTATTCTTATACCTAAAGTTAATTCTGACCCCCAAAACCCTGACAATTATAGACCAATATCATTAATAAATGTAGATATGAAAATTTTGACCTCTATTCTAGCCAGTAGATTAAAGAAAATAATGAATAAAATAATATCTAAGGAACAAGCCAGTTTTATGGCAACTAGCCAAACTAGTGACAATACACTTACACTTCATACACTGATAGCTTATGCTAAACAGAAAAATCTTAATATTTATGCACTTATTATTGATGCACAGAAGGCTTTTGACAGGGTTGACATAAGTTTTTTGTTTGATACTCTACCATATTTTAATATATCCCAAGAATTTGTTCGAGTGTTAAAAATCGTATATAGCAATCCTTATACAACTTTATACATTAATAAAATGTTCTCTAAAAGAATACAGATTAAAAATGGAACACGTCAGGGTTGTCTGTTGTCCCTGTTATTATTTAATATATATCCGGAACCCTTATTCTTATATATTAAACAGAAGGTATACCATAATGCCCCAATAATTTATAGAACAAAAATATCAATGGTGGCGTTTGCAGATGATCTCAATATATATTGTACAACTCCAATTTCAGACACTAAAAAATTAATAAAAGCAGTGGATGACTTTGCAGAAATATCTAATTATAAAATTAATCTTAAAAAAACAAATATTTTCCCCTTAAGAACTCCCAAACCTTTCTCGCTTTTGCCACTGGAGGGACAGGTAATGTTCAAAGATAATATTAAATACTTGGGTATTGTTTTCTCTACAGATGATAAAGATTTTTATACTATTAACATTAAAACCGTTTGGGATCAAATAATATCTGACTTTGGGAGATGGAATAATTTAAGATTATCAGTATTGGCGAAGGTCTCAGTTATTAAAATGAATATATTACCAAGATTATTATATATTTTTAGATCTGCTCAAGTAGCAATTTTGAAGAAATTTTTAAACAAATTCATAAAGAATCGGCTAAATTTATTTGGGAGCCAAGGGAAACAAGGATATTGTATGATAAATTAATGACACCAAAAAATAGAAGGGGATTGGATTTACCAAACTTTGAAATGTACTATTTAATAATAAACTCTAATAGACTCCTAATAATTGTTAATTATGATGTATGTAGCACTAAGTGGGCACCAACATGGGTAATCTTAAATTATAAACATATATTAAATTTGAGTATTAATCCTAAAGCATTACCCTTTCTAGGAAAAGATAAGCTGAAATTATATGGGATAATGGACCACATTAAAGTATACATAACATCTATAAAAAATGTATTTCAATCATTAGATCTTGCTCAACATATGATGTTTTTTTCAACCCTTTCATAGGAACCCTAATTTGAGATTAAATAATCAATTAATAGATCTTAAAAAGTTCCCATTAATAGTTAATTTAACTTTAATTGACATTTACATATATCTCAGATTTTCAGCTAATCAAATAAGACAAGAATTAAACTTACCTAAAAATTATCTAGTTATATTGAGACAAATTAGGGAACTCTCTATAAGCTACTTTAAGAATTTTAAACCCAGAGATGAGGATTTAACCAAATGCTCAAATTTGTGGCAAGCTCTTCAACAAGATGTTAAATTTATAACCGTATCAAATAAATTAATAAAAGAGTTTAAATTTCAGGATAAGGTGCTATTATCGAAATATTGGAAAGAGAAAACCCCACTGATAGAAGAGAGTCAAATAATAAAAGCAATAGATTTGACAACAAAATCTATCTCTCTTCAAAAGTTGATGTATACTCAGCTTATGATATGGAATAATGCGTATTATACATGCCTTAGCCTGCATAAATTCAATTCTAAAAACTCCCCAAATTGTCCATTCTGTAAAGACCAACCTGCTGATCTTCTTCATATGTTCTGGAGCTGCAAATGCATTTATAAACTTTGGAACTCTTTAAAAATACAACTTCAAAAGATGGGTTATCAAAGTACAACACTTTCATGGAAATTTATGATTTTGCATATCCCTCCAAAAGAACTTTCTAGTATTATAATTATTAATATCTTCTTATTAATGAAACTATATAAATAGCTACTAATTGGTTAAACCCATCCCAAACTTCATGGGATAACTTTAAAATTCTAGCTATGAGACATATATTAGCCCACAAATTACTTCTACATCAACACAATAAAAATATCAATAACCCGAAAATATGGGAAGAAGTGTTTAATATCATATTAGCATAATATTTTAAACCTAAATTTATTATGAGTTATTTATACTCTGTAAGAGAACTTTGTAACAACAAATTGTGCAATACTTGAACTAATCTCAATTATTTTTATATCTTTTTGTATAAACTTGTGTTGCAGGTGGAAGCATTCATGTAAATATTGTATATATGTTATGGTGTGATTGTTAGATACATTAGTTGGTTTTTATTTTCAATCTTGCATTTGTTTGGAATTTGTATTGAAAATGATAAAACAATAAAGATTTATTATTGAAAAAAAAGAATGTTTAAGCAGAGCTGTGCATCATGCCACATCGCACAAACTTGCTGAAAGAGTAATGGAAAAACTAGGAGTGTAACTTGGAGTCTGGTACAGTATCACACCACTAGAAAGCTAGACACAGAATAATGGATATAAGTGAGGTCTCTAATAGCAGGTAAATGTGCACTTTTATGCGCAACATGTAGAAGTACACCTGCTAAAACAATAATGGCAAAAAACATGTTCAACTGGGACTCTGGTGGAGAAACACATCCCTATAAAGCCAGGCACATAATAATGGATATAATGGAGGTATATCAAAGCCTGTATGTGTGCACTTATATCTTCACAAATACACATGCTGTAACAGTGACTCTGTAGCTCAGTCTGTTAATTGCTTTGCAAACAGTAAGTTTTGCCACATATGGTCCTGGGTTCAAAACCGCTGGTATGTAGCTTTTAAATTACATTATTATGAAGCCATCAATGAATGACTGAGTCATGCACTCTTTATCCACACAATGCATTTCAAATGCAATGCTTGCTTTTCAATGATAGAAGTCAAAGGCCTGCAGATAGGAACACACTTGACATATCTCTATAGCAACACTATAAAGTTTCTCCCCCCCCAGCTACTTCTACAAATTCCCTTGCTACTTCTAAAATGGTCACTGTACTTTGCACTTGTACCTTATTTTCCTTACCTGAGAACAAGCTCTCAGATTGTTTCTTGAGGACCGGGTTCTAACCAGCTCCATTCCATCCTCGCTTCTCTCGGGCTCCACTCCGTTCCCCTACCCTGTCCCCATTTCTCACCTGCCCCCACTAATTCTACATTTATTCTAACCCCCTGTCACCTGACCACTCCCTACAACCACTCAACTGCAACTACCCAAATCACACCCCTGATTAACTCTCATCCAAACAACACTACTTGCATCGAAATATCACGTAATGCAAACTATGCAGGTTTTACTTACAAATCTCCTACTAACCCTCACAACCCTAACCTACATTACATCCTTACACACATACACACCACTACCACACACCGCCTACCATAAAACACATATCTTCACACCTATTGTAATCCACATAAGCATCTCAATAGCCCCCTCTTTATTTAATAATGACACAATATTACTTATACGTAACAAGTACATTCCACTATCCTACACTAGAAAAATATCATGTAAACTCCACATAGACATTATACAAACAATCAAACTTCATTTATTATTTAAAGAAATACCTCCTTACCTCTGGGGATATTCACCCAAATCCAGGGCCAAGCAACATTATACCCCCAAATAAACGCACAACAGATCTACTTGTCATCAACCTTAAATCTCGCAGTATATCAAACAAACTTCCTCACTTACACGCATTCATAACTCACTACTCCCCTGACATTCTAACCATAACAGAGACCTGGCTAAAACCCAGCACATAGAATGAAGGAATTCTCTCTTTGGGATATAATAACCTAAGACTAGATAGGAAGGGAAAGAAGGGAGGGGGCATTGCAGTTATCTATAAAAATACACTTACTCTACAACCTCTACAAACTCCTCTACCTAATTTAAAACTGCTGAGATTGTAGGCTCTGTGCTACTGCTAAACAAGAAAAAGAGCAACAGTATTATTTGTGCGTATATATTCCTTCAGGTAATTACGCTTCAGTAATTGAGGAGATTCTACAATGTTCAAAAGATAACCTCTCACAGGAGACTATTTTACTAGGTGACCTAAACACTGATTGGCTAGCCTGCAACACTAGCCACATCAACCTGCATGGATTCTCTCAACTCATTTAAGAACTTACTAGAGTAGATAAAAAAATCCCAAAAGGAATCTATACTAGATTGGACATTAGTAAACTACCCTGAACGTAATTACCAAATAGTTTGCCTACCAGATGGACTTAGCGACCACCTCCCAACTTTCCTCCTACGAAAATGTGTTAACATACCCAAACCTACAGTCTATAGACAAGTCAGAAATGATCCCAATGCTAACCTCCTAGATCTCAACATTACGTTAAAAAAAATGTAACTGGGAACCATTACGTACCCTTGACCTATACTAAGCAGTGGACTATTTTAATAGTACTCTTACTAACATCCTTGACTTAGTAGCCCCCATAAGAAAAATTAGAGCTAAATAAACTATGCTCCATGGCTTAGTAAGTCCACTAGAGCCTTATTAAAGTCCAGAGATAAGGCATGGAAAACCTGGAAGAAAGATAACACTAGTCTATCCAAACAAAATTATCAACACCTTAGGAATCAGATCAAAAAACAAACAAAGCTCGATAAACAGAACTACTTTCTAGGTATTTAAAACAAACACTCTAACAACCCCCAAAAGTTCTGGCATGCAATTAACTCCCTACTAAAACCTGGAAAAACCACCACACCAGCTCCTGCCTCCACCTCCACAAAAACAGATAGCGATATAGCCTCCCAATTCAATCATCACTTTACTGAATCCATTAAATCACTATCAACTCAACTATCCAAAAATAGTTGCTCACCCATGCCAACAGCTCCTAACAACACTCCTCCCTTTACATTCACACCTGACCCAACCTCTACAATAAAAAAATACCTCTTAAAACTTAAACCCACTTCTCTTGCAGCAGATGGTATACCAGCAAATTTCCTAAAAATGGCTGCCGACTCCATATCCTAACCGGTCTCAATCCTTATCAACCGCTCCATACAGGAATGTTATATCCCTCAACTGTGGAAAATCTCCTACATTATTCCCCTTCATAAGGGTGGAAATTCCTATGGTTTCTCAAACTAGCGCCCCATTGCCATTCTGTCTCCTTTATCAAAGATACCTGAGAAATGCATACACTCTCAGGTCATGCATTTCCTAAATTCAAACAATCTCCTCTCCTCTGCACAATATGGCTTCCGCCCACACCACAGCACAACCACCGCCCTTCTCTCGATCACAAACCTGGTTAACCAGCATAGAAATAATAACAGATTTGTATCTGTTATATTCCTGGACCTGTCTAAAGCATTTGACATTGTTTCTCACTCCATACTAACAGATACTCTAACCTCTTTATCCTTTGCCCCTGACACTATTGCATAGTTTAAAAACTATATATCAGACAGACAACAAGCTGTCCAGTGGCAAGGAGTTTTATCACCTTTACTCCCAGCCACCATTGGTGTACCTCAAGTTTCCATATTGGGTCCACTTCTCTTTTCTATCTTCACCAATAATCTGCATACCTCTACCCTGCAGGCCTCACTCATACAGTATGCAGATGATTTCACCCTAATCTGCTCAGCCCCATCTCTTACCATCCTACAGCACCTCGCCCAAGAATCTTTTGCCTCAATAGAAAGGTGGATCACAAATATTCAACTTATCTTAAATCCCAACAAAACTAAATTACTTCTATTTACCCAAAACAAATCAAAAACCTCTCCACTGTCCTTCTCTATCTCCTCCAGTAATGGATCTGTCATTTCACCCTCTCTCCACCCCAAGCTCCTTGGTGTCGAAGTTGATAACAACCTCCACTTGGACATTCATATCTCTCAAACTATTAAAAAGGTACAGAAAAAAATGGGCTCCCTATACAGACATAAAAACGTTCTGTCAGATCAGGCTCAAGTCACCCTAGCCCAAACCCACCTTCTTTCCACACTAATGTAGGCATCACCAATTCTGACTTATGTTAGAAAATCTGACCTTGACAAACTTGAGTCTTGTTATAACAAAATCGCCAAGTTTACTAAAAATTCCCCCTTTAAAACCCATCATTGTATACCTCTTAGGCAACTTCAGTGGCTTGAACTCCCACAGTTATTAACCTATCACCAACTATTCATAGCATATAATAACCTAAAAAATCTTGACAAAACTCCAGCTCTAAGGCAATTACTGACTAACTATACATCAAATCGGCCACTGTGCTCTGCCAATAAATCACTCCTCTCTATCTCCTCAGCCAACAACACAGCAGGTAAAGCTCTATTTTCACACAGTATAGCAAAATGTTGGAATAATCTCCCTCCCTCTGTGACTTTTGCATCAAATACCACACGATTCAAAAACTCCCTTAAGGCTCATCTTATAAGCTCTTGGCTCTGTCCATGTGTTACATAATCCTAAAGTATGCTACCTCCATCCTTCTCTTTCTCTCCTATTTTCAGGCCCTCCATAACCATGGTTGTAACAAACGGTATCCTTTGACATACGGTACTTTTGTTGTGATCTCTGTCTGTATTTTTCATGACTAACAAAATGTACATATGTAAATATTGCTGATAAGAATTTTTCACTGTTTCTTCTTCAAAACATACTGCTAGTATAACAATGTTTTTTACATTATGTATAATATTATTTGTTGTATTAATTATGTGGAGCTTTTCTTCCCGGGCCTCCGCTGTAAATGGACCTCGTCCAGTCGGACCATCTCAGTAAACAAATGTAAAATAAAATAAATAAATAAATAAAGTGTCATGTCATGCATTAATATGCATTCACAAAGGAGTTTAACTTAGGTAATGCAAATGAGGCCGACTAATATCAGAGTGCAGCACACAATCATTTCATAATTACATTACAGATTAGCATAGCTGTACAACTAACATACACATATGAAGGTCTTGCTACTAACAAGGACTGCCAGCACACACGTTCTAAATGACTACTATAATGTAACACATGGCCTGGCAGTCGCTCACATTTTTGACATAATGATATATTTCCCCCCTATCTTGCTCAAGGACGCAACAAACATGTTGCCTAATACTCTGTTAGTGATACCATTGCCTAAAATACTTACCTTATACACATGCCTCAATTTGCAGTGGAATAGGTACCCTCATTCTGGTTCTGCCTCTACAAGGCTGCCACACCTCCCACAGTTACTCTTACAGCTTGCTGTCCTCCAAAGTGTTCACACTCTTTGCCTATGCCTATTGCCTGCGGCATCAGCTGCAGCCTGTAGCACACACATCTGTATGTAAAAGTAGCTGTTACAAACATACCCTCTGCGATGACCTAGTATCATGACCCCAGTAATGTTCAGCACAACATATCAGAAAAGGCTTCTACTCTACATGAAGGCCTTATATCTTATTTAGTGGTTGCATGTCATTGGTTGATTATACTGCAAATCAGCTACTCTGGTTGCAATTAACATTTCAGAACCACAGATTGGTTATGAGCCAATCACCTGGTAATGAGAACTATGTTACAAAGGCAAACAGCTGGCTATGTGAACCACTCTGTATGACACTTTCTTCACACAGTAAACGCGTTGCCAAAAACTTTATATATCTGCACACATCAACTAAGGAGTATTGTACTCCATCAGGTATGTAACCTTTTTGTTTACAACATGATGCATATGTGTAAATATACTTAAGGGGAATGGAGATTATAGCATTAAGCCTTTCAGAGAACTGTAATGATGACATGGCATTGATCTGCAGATTTGTTACAGCTACAGAGGATGTAGAATACATCAAGGGTGAATATTTTTTTTTGTCAGTGTGGCACACTGATTTCATGGGAATGTCCCTTTATATTGGTTGTAATAGCATACTGCTATTTGTCTGACACTGTTGTTTTGACATATTATCAGCGGGGTTGCCCCTAGGGGACACACTACAATAGACTCTGTGTTGGGTGTGTGATCATATAGGAGTATCTGTCATGTCACAAACAGGAATAGCTTACTATTGCTAGTGTCTTAGTTGTATCCACATGCTTAGTATGTTTGCACACTGTGGAATATGACATGTGATCAAGCAGTGGATACTGCCAGCCATTCTGTTCTTGCTGTATCTCTACATAGTGTACCCCCACGTATGTGATCCTGACATGTGTCCGTATTTTGTTGTCTTTCAGGAAACAAGTATGCAAGATGTCGTGCCCCTTTTATGGATGCTGAGAATGTTATAATCCTGGAAGGCCTCCATCAACACCATGAAGTCCTACTGTCCAGAGGGAGGCAAAACAGGAAACAGTGGGCAGCACTGTGGGCCCTTGTCTATGACGTTAATGTAATAGGTCACCAGAGCAGGACAGATAAGCAGGTTCGACACTGTGCGACAGATATGATAAATGCTATATGTAGAAGAGCAGCAGATGTGGCCAGGGACTGCGGTGTCACTGGTGGAGGGCCTGCAGCAGAACAACCATTCTCAACCATTGAAGAATTCCTGGCATACCTAGGAATAGCCCCCAGGCATCCATCACAGCGTATATCGTGGATGTGGGTTCCACAGTTTCCACACCAGAAAAGCATCCAGGTAGGCTTAATTTGATCTGCATTGGAATACTGTAGCATTCGGTGTGTCAGGGTGTACATACTTTTACGTGTGTGTCAGATGCTTAGATTTTTGGGGAAGGGGGATTAATTGCAGTTTGAATCTCATGCTCAGATTTTTACCAACATAACAATTAACAAAGTAGCTACTGTTAATGTGAGATATATGGATGTATTACCCTGTTATGCAGTGGTGTTTGCATTATCTCTCCCTCAACTTTTCACAGGTCCATCAGGAATCAGTACAAGACTGTGGTCCTGCTCCTGGTAAGCACACCATTTTGTTACAGATGTAGATTTAAAAAAAAAAAAAAAATATGTAGATTTACTACAATGTATTCCCTAAAGTGTCATACCAGGCCTGCTGACTGGATTGCTGTACTGTCAGCATGATTGTGAACTGCGCAGATATTTTCTGAGTGTAGACACTTTAGAGTCATACTTATGCCTTGTAGATGTGACCACACTGATAGATGTGACAGTATTGACAGGACATTACAAATTGCCATATGTGTCAACTGTGCAGAGTCTTAACAAATTTCAACAGTGTACCTCATTGTTGCTGATGAGATTGTTGTGTAAAGAGCTTTTATTTACATGTAGCTACAAATGTTTGTGGGAAAGTAATGCCCTCATGTCCTACTATACGAGGTTAGGGGTTACACAGATCTGTAATAGTGAGAACAGTTTATACAGCTTTACATGTATTGCAACATAGTACTTCAGAGCAGAATAGTGCAGGTATTAATGTACTGCTTTTTCCTTTTTTATCACAGGTGACCTGGGTGGGGTGGTTGGTCTCTTTCCTCTACACTACCTGATGTCAGTGTCTCTTCAGACTTTGATGATGATGGTGGCTAAAGTGAGGTACAGGTGGTGGTTTCAGGGGCTGAATCTGTCCCAGAGATTTACATCCCTCTTCTGCCATCATTATTACTGCACACATTCAGTATGCCTACGCATACCCAGTCCCCAGAGCCCACAGATATTGGACAGTCAGAGAGTGGGGACATTTAACATAAAAGTGTGACAACTGTGGCTCCAGTGAGTGTCAACACTGACCATAGCCAGAGATCTGGTGAGGTTCTACACAGGTGGATTGATAAGGGTGCTCATAGGAGGCCAGCTGTCCTTCTACTATCTGTTGCAGGTGTCTCATCATGGGTCATTCGGCATATGTCTCAGGCCATCATGGAGGCACAGGCACATTCTGAAAGGAACTCCAGATGAAGGCTCAAAGTTATGGATGCAGCACAGTCTGAAATCTCTGACTGCCTCCGTGGCATTGCTGATACCCTGGATTGGTTCACTGATGCAGTGGAAAGATGTTGGTCTGAGACAGATCGCAGAATATCTGTCTTGGAATACACATCTTCTGTTATGGAATGTCTGGTTGGAGTTGAGCATCAGACTCATGGACGTAGGTCAGCAACTCCATCTGCTGAGAGTCCACGTGGCCATGCACAATCACGCTCCTGTAGTGGCAGTACATCCAGCACTCCAGAGGGAAGTGTGCTGTCCACACCAAGTCATGACAGGCTATGGGCTCATGGTAGCAGTCATCAAGTACTAGCCCCGCTTCTGACCTTGGGCATGGATGTGCCAGTGCAACTCCTGGCAGACTCAGTTCCCATGTTCGGGGGCAGAGACGGTGAACTATCAGCTCTACTATGCATGGTTAAAAGAAGCCAACATGCAAACATGTAGGGCTAACACTGAGCTTGACTGTGTTCATGCACACACTCACAAACCACTGTCAAAATCAGTTCACCTACAGACACACATGGCACATTTCCATGGTCCATCTTGTCTGCTTCCCTTCCTGACTCACACACATGCTTTCAACCTATTGGGTCAGCCTAGGCCTCCTGCAACCCCACACAGCACCCTGTGCAAGTGATGATACCCAAGCCACATCCCTGTTATCCTCGTCATCAATGCATGTAAATGAAGCTATGTGTCTGATGCACAGGGTGACTATATAAATTAATATGTAATTGTGTAATCCAGTGTTGCTTTGCCATCCCATTTGTACTGGTCAAGTTTCAAACACAAACTGAAGAGCAGACAACCAAAATATGGCCCCAGAGACCCAGATCCTGTAGTAAATGGTAACCATTTTCTTTTAAATATGTAGCAATGATGTTCACTGGGAAGAGAGAAGATGATGAACCTTAAGATTGTGTTTTTGGTGACTTGTAGTATTTGAGTTTTATGGTAAAAGTAGGGCATTTAATGGTGTACAATATTCTAATCTTAGCAAAAGAATATTATAGTTTGCGAGGACCTCCAAAAGTCATTATTCATGGCCTACTGATCAGTGGCATAGCTACAGTTTGTGCTGCCCGGGGCTGTCTTTGCCACCCTCCCCCCTCACAAAATCATGCTCCACATATACAGCCTTCCCCCTGCAGCTATTCCAATATCCCATTACTTGTCTATTTCACCCCATTTACTATAAACACTGTAATGTGTATACTGCTTTATTTCTACGATGATTTGGATTTCATTTAAAAGTTTTATTTTAAATTTTACAGCACAAACACTAATAGACATCTGCTAAAAAGCAATGCAGTCTCACAATCAAAATAGACTTAGCATTAAAACTTTTCTGCCTTGAAACTTACATTCACTGAAACAGCATTGAAACCCACATTCAAAGAAAATGCATATGGACAGTGGCAGATAAAGATTAACTTTGGGCTGTTTTTCAAATCATAGGCCCCTTGCACATGAAACATACATGTGTTCTTTGATACACCTTCCTGATTGTATTTTATTGTTTTGAACATTTTTCCAGTAAACAATGAAACAAAATACATGCAGCAATAATGACAAAACTGCCCAATTCAGAACATTTCCATCATAAGTCTATTCAAATGTCTATAATCCACCAGTATTAGTAAATATGCACAATTGCTGCAGAAGTAAAAGTCATCTAATTACACATTAAAGAGATATGTAACTAATGAAGAGGTTGCTGCTAGCAAACAACTTTAGATTTCATTGTTTCATTTACAAATAAAGTACCCATTGCCCTTGAGGAATAAATTGCCTATGTTACATTAAAAAAAATGATAAGCTAATAATATTGCAATAGGGAATGGATGGCAAACTGATAACAGGTTCATATTTACTAGTTATCACCACAAAAGAGGACATTCTCAGGATTGCAGCATCCACCCCATTTAAAAGTACAACACAGTACAGTATCAGCAATGCATCTACATAGTGGGAGTAGAAACCATAGCTTTCCACATTAAAAGCAAGTATTTAACACCTCACTGGCCCTCTTCAAGAAAAATCTTGATGAGTGGATAGGAAATAGAAAATTCACCCCGGGGATCACTCCAGTGGCTCTACTTGACAAAGGCACTAGGAACTAAGGTCAGGTGGCACGATGCCAGGGTAATCCTATGGGCTAGGCTTGTAAAGGCTCCAGGGCTGGGCCATTAGCCTAGTACACATCTATGAACCTATGTTCCTATGAACCTTTTATGCTATTAACAATGCAAGCAGACTCAACATCATAAGCAGCACTAAATGTTCTCTACCCCTAAAGCTCCTTGTAAAATCCACTTGACACTTGAATGTATCTCTCAGCTTTGCAACACAAGAAATGTGGAAAAAGCCAAAATGTATTGGGCGGGACAAAAGCCCATAAAATAGGGGCACATTTTAAACATTGCTTGTATAATCTTGGAAAGTTGCTAGAAATTAAAGTGTTGTGTCACCAACATGCATTTCACTGCCAAACTCTTGAACCCAGGACCCTGTGCACTACAGTCATAGCAACATACCACTATGCCAAATCAGCTGTTTCCTGGAAGATAGGAAGAATGAAACTTAAATCATTGTCATTTAGTGAATTCAGTTCTCACCCTAGCTCTCAACCTCTTAGCACAAAATACCTGGACAAAGCAATAATGGGGGAATACAGCCCCCACACATATTCAGTGAATTTAGTTCCATAGCTCTCAACCTCTTAGCACACAAAACATGGGCAAAGCCAATAATGGAAGAATACAGCCCTAAAATAGGTACAGATTTCAAATATTGATCTTATTATCTTAGACCATTGCTAGAATAAAAGGTTTTGTGTTACTATGTATTTTCTGAAGAATATTAAGTCTGAAATTCAAATGCCTGTCTTTATTTAGTGAATTCCATCCTTAGCTGATTTGCCATAAAAATCCAGGAAACCACAGATTTTATGAGGAGCAGAACAAACATATGAGGCAGAAACCTTGATTGTTTTCAGAATTGGTGGTGGGGTCAGGAATCCAGGCTCTTGCTCCGTGTACTCAAGGTAAAGGGTTTGAGCCTGACACACACGCACACACACACACTATATGTATGTGGGGCAATTTGCACACACACAAGGTATATGTATGTGGGGTATTTTACACACACACGCACACACAAAATATATATATATGTGGGGCATTTTACACACACACACAATGTATATGCATGTGGAGCATTTTATACACACACATTGTATATGCATGTAGGGCATTTTACACACACACACACACACACACACACACACACACACACACACACACACACACACACACACACACACACCTTGTAATGGCTCATAAATATACCGGTGAAATGCATACACACACCTTTTAAATTCCCTTCCAGCATGGACCTTGTAACGGCTGGCAAATATACTGGGAAAATGCACACCTCGTAAATTCCTTTTCAGCATGTCCCTGCAATAAATTCCCTTGTAACAGCTTGCAAATATACCACAAACCTTGTAATATCTGCTTCCAGCACATTACCTGCTAGCTTTGGACTTGCTTAAGTTCTTTATCCTGCTGCTTAAATAAATCATGGACTTCTTCATCCTGCTGTTTAAATAAATCACAGACTTGCTTTCAGCAGGTCCCTACAATACATTCCCTTGTAATGGCTCTTCCCTTCCAGCACAGACTTCCTTTCAGCACTCCCTGCAATAAATTCCCTTGTAACGGCTTGTATTCCTCGCAAATATACCGGGGAAATGCTTGCACTTGTAATGGCTCATAAATAATTTTCTTTCCTTGCAAAAGCTCGCACATGAGCTCAATTCCGACAGGCTGGCAGGCTAACGGAGTCAACATCATTGAGCAAGGGATGACATCAGGTCAAAAGGCCGAAAAATTCAAAAACAGAGCCATGAAAATCAGAACTTAAGGGGTGCCACTCAGGAATTGTGGCACCCCATTATTTGGACCTCAAAACTGGTAAAACCCAAGAAATTCAGTATGGTTGAGAGGTATGCTACAAGTACTGTGTAGGTTAGAGGCTTACCTTGTGAATGCAGCAGTTGACAGAGCTGTAGTTCAGGGCTGATTCTGTCTGATCCAAGCAGTACACAGCAAATTCATGGATAGGTACAGGTTGTGTGGGTTGCCTGGCATCAATTTTAATATATGTATGACAGTAGGAGTAAGGTGTCAATCCCTAGGTCCCTAGGTTGTCAGTGAATGTGCTATGCGTTGCTTCTTAGCCAAAGCCAGAGCATACTGAGCATGCCTACATCTGCCTACAGGGACATCAGCGGGGGGTTCCTCCTCTGCATCCTCCTGTGACTGTGGCTGTGGTGACCTAGGCACTGGTGGGGGGGGTGTATTCCTTCCCCTTTGCTGATCCTGCTCCAGCTGTTTCCACAGGATCAGATTGTGTAGCATGGCACATCCTGTGAAAATATGTACACTTGTGGCTGTAGAGTACTGCAGGGCTCTACAAGACATATCTACTCACCAGAACTGTGACTTCAGAAGCACAAGCACACACTCTATGATCTTCCTAGTTTGTGCGTGTGCCTCATTATGGCATTCTTGCCTAGGAGTGTGTACATTTCTCATGCATGTCATCATCCATGGTTCCAGGGTGTAGCCAGTATCCCCCAGCAAATGGTCATGTGGGATGTGCACCATAGCAAATATATGGCACAGCTGTGATGCATGCCAGATATGGAAGTCATGATAACTGCCAGGGCTTCCAGCACAAACATTCAGGATAATCCCCTGATCATTGCGCATGACTTGGTGGTTGATAGAGTGGTACCCTTTGCGGTTGAAGTAGATTCTACCCTCCTCACCAGGTGAATGCCTTCATGTGTACATGAGTGCAATCTATGGCACCCAGTACTTCAGGGTAGTGTACTACATTGTAGAAGTGCTGCATATTGCTGGCCCTCACCTCAGCAGTGAGGTGAAAAGATATGTGCTCACTGGCATGTGGTAGCATGGCATCCAGAAACTGGTGGAGTATCCTGGATGCAGATGCCTGTGAGACCCCCATCATGTCCCCAACTAGACTTTGGAAAGTACATGCAGCTAGCATCCTAAGGGCTGCACATACCTTTGTTTCCACTGGGATGGGTTCCCCTCTATTGACTCTGGGCCTGAGTTGAGGGCAGCAGAGCTCAGTGAGTTCTTGTAGTATGTCCCTGCCGACCCTGTAGCGCTATACAATCTCCAGCTAATGTATCTCCTGGAAGGATACCCTAGGCCTGAACATTCATCTCCTTCTCTGCTTAAGCTTATTGTCAGCAGCACCAGCAGCATTGACATCAGTATCTAGCACATGCAGGTGTAGCAGACCTGCAGCAGCCCCTAGCATTATCTCAGTTAAAATTCCCAAATCTATACTCCAGTGGTCCAGAGTATTGAGGGAAAATCAGAATGTAGGGTGTATGTATATATTATACAGCTATGCTGTACATCCAGAATGTGTGATTGGCTAACTGTAATGCATTCCACCTGCCTACAATATAATTAACATCATTTAAGGGCCCTATTTCAGTGTGTGATGCTGTGTAGAGTGCCGGGTCATGCAGCATACCTTATACAAAGGGCAAAATCAATAATTGAATACATCTGGTTTTAAGAACATGCTCAGCCAGGCGGTGCACCATGCAAATACACACATGTAAGCTTGAAAAAGCCTATAAGTGAGCTCCCTGATGTCAGCCACATCCTGTGTAAACATCAACATGTTCAAAGAGCCTATATGAAGTGGATATGTGGACATGATTACTCCTTTCTGCTATTCAATAAATCCACCTCATTTGCATACATATCTGTGCTGACAGCATGGAATCTACATGCTTCATAGCCCTATCATCTTAGCAACAGCAGCAATGCACCATTGTAGCGACCCCATGCAAGGTCCTATAATACATTTCTGTCACATAGTATAAGTCTTTTTTTCCTATTTTTTTTTTTATGTTTATATTAAGCATGGTTGTGCACTACAGCGAGTAGAGCAAACATGCAGAGAATATTAAAAATTATTAATTTCACTTATTCCCTTCATTTTTCTGACATCCAGAATAATAGTTTTGCTCATATGTGTATGTGGTATAACATTTTCAGGGGATTTATGTCCACATTTTTACAGTTTTACATCCCCCTTTTTCTGTCTGGACTCCTGTACATGGAATTTTTCTATGTACACTATGGACACTGACACGGGGTCTGAACAGATGCCTTTCTGCATGTTGGATAACTCTACCTGCCTCATTTGCATACGATTTGTCTGCTTATGAGGCGATTTGCATGCCATGAAACTTTGTGTGTTTGCGTGTGCCTGAGCACTGCGTAGCAGTGCTTACTGACTCTTAATATGTTTGCGTCTGTGTAAGCATCCTGATGCAATGCATACATGAAAAAAAAAACATTTACGCTTTATTGAATTTCCACCCTAAGTTATCTCCTGGAGCAGTTCCAAAAGTTGCAGTTCTAATTAGGTAGCTGTTCCCCAAAGCAGTTCTACATAAAAAAGAATACAATTTGTCAAAAATACAGTAAGTTAATTAATTATTACCCAAAACAGTTCATTAGTTCACTAATTCTATTAGTGAAAAACATAAAGTAGTTACTTTAAAGAATGAACAACAGTGCAGCAAGCTATTAGGAAACATGTGGAGGCTGTAAAGTAATTTCTCTATAACGTGATGTTTCAGAACACTATTAAGTAATCACGACAGCAGCTGCTTTTCCTGATTTTCAACATACGTTACACATATCAATGCTATGCATAGACTAAAATTGTAAAATTAAAGGCTCTAACATTTATGGATAGTAAAAAGAAGGCATTTTAAAAACAGTTTAAGTTAAAATAGTTTACTAGGCAAGAACACCACAGATGGGAATGGTAGGGGATTAATCATCTTCCAAATGTAAGTTTAAAAATGGCACCAGGAGGGAGACCAATACTTATTGATTTTGGTCAGGTGAGGAGGGGCCAAAGTAAGTTTTGAGAGTGAGACAAATGACATCTCATCTGCCAGAACCAATCAGTGAGACCCAGTCACTGTTCTGCGGGTAGGAAAAAATGGTGAGCAGGTAAATTTTGACAGAATTCACAGCAAATGTATCTGCGTAAATGCCAAATTATTTGAATTATGTGTAAGTGAAGGATTTGCTTTGCAATGGTGAGGTTTTTGCCAAGCTAATAGTGAAAAAGAGGAGGAATGATTAAGTGAGTAGGGGGTGGGAGGACCTGTAGGTAAAGTCCTTGCAAGATGTGCACTCCACAAAATTACTTAAAGTTGCAGCAAATGCAAACAATACTATCTAGTTATGCCAATGTTAAAATAAGGGTAGGATGGTAAAAATACATACAATACATATTAGTTTAGTTCTTTTTATTTTTTTTGCTTTAGAGCAAGTAAAAGGTCTGCAGTGGAGGGATGACAGGAGTCCGTGAAGGATTTGGGAGATTTTATTGGTCCATGGTAGTAGACTACACAAGTGAAAGGGCTTACTAAAGAAGAAGGAGAGAGAACAAAAATTAGGTAGTGGTTAGGAGAAGTAGAAGGGATCAAAAGAGAAAACATAATGAGTAGAGCAGCAGGAATAAGGATAGACAACAAAGTAAAAGTCAGTAAAATATATATATATATATATATATATATATATATATTATTTATATGTATAACAATTAAGTAAAGTATAGGTAAAGATAACTGAAATAAGATGAGTCAGGTGATTAACACAATGTTTTAAACAGATGCAATGCATCAGAGAGAATAAAAAAATACCATAAAAATACCATTCTAATTAAGTAGCTGTTTTCACCAGGGGCGTTATACTCAATTATCGGCTGCATTTAATGCCGAGTATAGAGGGGTTATAACCTCTTTTGCTCTTAAGATGATGCCTTTACTAGACAAGTGTGCTATGTAGAAAGCCTTCTTATTACAGTAGGCACACAGTGGTCGAAGTTAAGGTTGCAGACAACTTGTGATCCCAGGTCCCTTAACAATTAGTGGGCACTTAGGGTATTGTTGCTGATTTGATAATGTGAAGGTACATTGTTTGTGCTGAAGGGAATGATGACGCATTTCTTCGAATTCAGTTTGAGACTGTGACTAATACGCCAGTCATTGGTCTGCGCGAGACCCTCCTGGGCATACTGACATAATTTGGAGATTCAGTGCTTGCACCTTGTTTGCGGTCATCTGTAAACTTGGTAAGCCAGAACCCCTTAGTTTTAGCATGAACTTCTGAGAAGTATATACCAAACAGTAGGAGCCCAGCACTGACACTTGTGGCACCCTGCTGGTAACAGGTCTGCTGGTTGATGTGAAGTTACCCACTTTGATAGTGTGCATCCAGTTTGTGAGCCAGTTGGCAACTCATCTTAGAACGCAGGGGTTTACTTTCAGTTTGCTAAGTTTATTGGTACTAACTGAATGTGGGATTGTGTTGAAAGCCTTTGCCAAGTCGAGGTATGCTATGTGCACAGATTTTGCCACATTAGTGGCCCTGGTAACATTTTCAAAGAAGTCCACTAGCTTTAACAGACAGGATCTGCCCTTGAAGCCGAATTGGGTAGGATCCAGGGTATGGAGGTTGCCTATGTCTTTATTTTTGAAGTACCCGATGATACATTTCATGGCCTTACAGATGAAGCTGGTCAGGCATATGGCTCTGTAATTCTCCAGGTCTGTTACTAGGCCACATTTGCAGAGGGGAATAATTGTTGCTGTTCTCCATTCTGCAGGAACAAAGCCTGTGGTTAGGCTATGATTGAAAAGGGTACTTAATGGTGATGCTATTTCATGTTTTAGCTTGTTTAGAAGGCAGTCTGGGATGTCAATGGGTCCCATAGAAGCTTTGTTTTTTTGCCTTGGACAAAGATTTAAGGACCTGCTCTTCAGATATGTAGGGTTGGGGGGAAGTTTGGGGGAAGGTTTGTGATAAGTTAGAAGGGGATAAAGGCATGAAATTTTTGCCAAACCTATCCACTAAAAAGTTTGCTATCTCTGTGGGGTCAGTGTGTGTCATACCATTGGTGACTAGTTCTACACATGCTTGGGTCATAACTTTTAGGCTACATAGGTAGTTGTAAAAGACCTTGTGGTTATCCTTGGCTGTATTTGCTAAGTTTCTCTCAAATTATCCCTTAGAGGATTTGACAAGTTGTCTTATTTTCCTGTTGAAGCTGAGGAGGGTACTTTTCCATGTGGCTTTGCCTTTGATTTCTTGGACAGGATCTTTTTACATTTATTATGGTACAGCCATGTTTATACATTTATGCAAGTGAATGTACGGGGCTTTAGTGTAAGCTTTGGCATAGTTACCACTTCCAGCTTGGGCAGGGCTTGGAATGCACCTAGGAGGGTATAGTTTGCCTTGGTGAAGTTTTTTAGTCAGATTTCACCCTTTCAGAGTTCTGGTGTTAATGCCAGTTCAAAAGTGATTGTTTTGTTGTCAGGTTTAAGTAATGAGTATCCAAGATTTGTGGCAGTGCATCTGTTTGACATGTTAGTAAGGACAAGATCTAGAATGTGTGTTCCTCTTGTTGGAGTTTGAACAATTTGTTCATGGACATTTGAATTAACAAAGTCAAGAAACTTTTGAACTAGCGAGTTGGAGCTAGCATAGGTTTCCCATCTGATTGTGGGATAATTGAAATTCTCCATAACCAGAGTGTTCGTCAAAATCTGGATTGTCTCCAGCTTAGTCAATTAGGTTCATGGGTGTTATGACCCATGGAGGGGGATCTCCAACTGGCTATGACTTGAATGGGGGTCTTACACACTGTAACCTGGACTTGGAGTAACTCCATGGAGTTGTCCAGTCTAACTAGACGGGATGTGAATTTATCTTTAATATAGATAAAAACACAGCCTCCTTTGGTTTTCACATGTTCATTTTGTGATCTAAAGGTGTGGAAGACATTGTAGCCTTGCAAGGGTGGGGTTCTGTCTGAGGCCTTGAACCAGGATTCTGTGACTGCAAAGACATCTACATCTTCTAGTGATACAAGTGCTTCTAGGGAGTGCAGTTTTTAGTTTAAGCCCCTAGCACTCAGCAGCATGACCCTTATTTTGTACTGGTTGGCTAATTTCATGTTGGTATAAATCAATATATACAACTGAAGTAAAGTAGCTTATCTCACAAATAAAATACAGTTATGATTAACTTTTCTTCCTGAGCAGTTCCAAAAATTGCAGTTCTTTTTAAAAAATGCCATTCTAATTAAGTAGCTGTTCCCCAAAGCAGTTCTATATACAAAATAATCCAGTTCATCAAAAATACAGTAAGTTAATTAACCATTACCAAAAAAACAGTTAATTAGTTCATCAATTCTATTAGGCAGCTAAAAACGTAAAGAAGATTGAATGACAGTGCAGCAATTTATCGGGAAACACGCGGAGGCTGTAAACTAATTGCTCAATAACCTGATATTTCAGAAAGCTATTAAGTAGTCACAAAAGCAGATCCCTGTCCGATTTTCAACATAAGTTACGCAAAGCAATGTTGACCATAGACTAAAAGTGTACAATTAAAGTTTCTAACATTTCTGGATAGTAAAAAGAAGGCATTTTAAAACAGTTTAAGATAAAATAGCTTACTAGACGAGCACACCACACAGGGGAATGGTAGGGGATGATTCAGCTTCTAAGTCTTAGTTTACAAATAGCGCCAGGTGGGAGATCAATATTTATTGATTTTGGACAGGTGAGGAGGAGCCAAAATAACTTGAGATAGCCAGACTAATGATAGCTCATCTTTTAGAACCAATCAGTGAGACACGGTCAGAGTTCTGCAAGTAGGAAAAAATGGCAAGCAGGTAAATGTATACAGTATTCACAGCAAATGAATCTGTGTAAATGCCAAATTATTTGTATTACTTGTAAGTGAAGGATGTGCTTTGCAGTAGTGAGGTTTTGGCCAAGCTAATAGTGAGAAAGAGGAGGAATAATTAAGTGAGTAGGGGGTTGTGGAACCTGTAGGTAAAGTCCTTGCAGGATGTGCACACCACAAAATTACTTAAAGCTATAGCAAATGCAAACAATGCAATGTAGTTATACTGAAGTTAAAATAGGGGAAGGATGGCAAAAATACATACAATGCACATTAGTTTAGTTCTTGTTATTGTTTTTTCTTTAGATCAAGTAAAAAGTCTATACACTGGTGTGTTGTCAGGAGTCCATGAAGGATTATGGAGCCTTTACTGGTCTGTGGTAGTAGGTGACACAGGTAGAGGGGCTTACTAAAGAAGAACAGGAAAGAACAAAAACTAGGTTGTGGTTAGGAGAGGTAGAAGGGGTCGAAAGAAAAAAGATAACAAGTAGAGGAGTAAGAATAAGGACAGACAAAGTAAAAGTCAGTAATATATATGTATAACAATTAAGTAAAGGATAGGCAAAGATAGCGGAGAGAAGGAGAGTCATGTGAGTAACACAATGTTTTAAATAGATGCAATATATCAGAGAGAATAAAGTTCAAAATTAACTTTTGAGAGATAGGAACTCATTAACAAATACCATTAAAATTAAAAGTAGCTGTTTTAGCAGAAACAATTAGAAAGGATGCAAATCATCAATAAAAACAGTTGAAGTAAAGCAGCTTATCTCACAAAGAAAATACAATTAAGATTAACGTTTCTCCCAGTTCCAAAGATTGCAGTTGTTTTTAAAAAATACCATTCTAATTAGGTAGCTGTTCCCCAAAGTAGTTCTACATACAAAGGAATACAGTTCTTCAAAAATACATTGTTGATTAATTAAACTAATTCATTCATTCATTCTTTAGTTCACTAATTCTATTAGGCAGCTAAAAATGTAAAGTAGTTGCTTTAAAGAATGAACGATAGTACAGCAAGCTATCGGGAAACATGTGGAGGCTGTAAACTGTGCAATAACTTGATGTTTTAGAGCACTATTAAGTAATCACAAAAGCATCTCTTTATCCTGATGTTCAACATAGGTTACACATAACAATGTTGAGCATAGACTAAAAGGCTAAAATTAAAGGTTCTAACATTTCTGGATAGTAAAAAAAAGTAATTTTAAAAACAGTTTAAGATAAAATAACTTATGAGGTGAGCACACCACGCAGGGGATGATGCAGCCTCCGTCTAAGTTTAAAAATTGCATCAGGTGGGAGACCAATATTTATTGATTTTGGTCAGGTGGGGAGGGGCCAAAGTAATTTGAGAGAGCCAGATTGATGATATCTCATCTGCCAAAACCAATCAGTGCATCCAGTCAGAGTTCTGCAGATAGGAGAAAATGGCGAGCAGGTAAATTTTCAAAGTATTCGCAGCAAATGAATCTGTGTAAATGCCAAATTATTTGGATTATTTGTAAGTGAAGGATTTGCTTTGTAACAGTGATGTTTTGACCAAGGTAATAGTGAAAAAGAGGAGGAATGATTAAGCGAGTAGGTTGTGGGGGAAACTGTAGGTAAAGGCCTTGCAAGATGTGCACGCCACAAAATTACTTAAAGCTACAGCAAATGTTAGCAATGCTACCTAGTTATGCTGAAGCTGAAATAGGAGTAGGATGTTACATACAGGCACATTAGTTTAGCTTATGTTATTTTCTTTTCTGTTTAGAGCAAGTAAAAGGTCTGTACTGGTGGGTTGGCAGGAGTCTGTGAACAATTCTGGAGCCTTTACTGGCCCACAGTAGTTGGTGAAACAAGTGGAGAGGCTTATAGGTGAGCATAACACACAGGAGAATGATATAGCAATAACCTAGGCCTGGGTGTGGGTAATGCTGGATTTACCCATGGTTGGTGTGGTTTGGTCATGAGGGCAAAGCCCAAGTGGCCAAACAAAGCCAACTGTGGGTAAATCCAGCATTACCCATACCCAGAAGTGGGTTATTGCTATTATACAATGACATTATTTAAGAAAAAAAATAATTACTTTTCTTAAATAACGGCATTGTATAATTCCTCCTTGCCGCCCTTCCACAGCTGTCTGGTATTCTGCGGCAGTTCTAATGTACTGCGCATACGTATGCCTATGCAGTACATCAGAGCTGTGGGCAAAAGCAATGGAGAAAGCAAGATCTCCGTTGCTTTTTACAAACTGTTTTGCTACGTTAAATGGGTTTAACATAGCAAGACAGCTTTAAAAAAAGCAACGGAGTCTCCGTTGCTTTTTTTAAAGCTGTCTCGCTATGTTAAACCCATTTAACATAGCAAGACAGTTTTGAAAAAAGCAACGGAAAAAGCAAGATCTCCGTTGCTTTTTACAAACTGTCTCGCTATGTTAAACGAGTTTAGCATCGCGAGACAGCTTTAAAAAAAGCAACAGAGAATCTCCGTTGCTTTTTTTAAAGCTGTCTCGCTAGGTTAAACCCATTTAACATAGCGAGACAGTTTTGAAAAAAAGCAATGGAGAAAGCAAGATCTCCATTGCTTTTTAAAGTGTCTCGCTATGTTAAATGGGTTTAACATAGTGAGACAGCTTTAAAAAAAAACATGGAGATGCTCCGTTGCTTTTTTTAAAAGCTGTCTCGCTATGTTAAACTCGTTTAACATAGAGAGACAGGTTGTAAACAGCAACGGAGATCTTGCTTTCTCCGTTGCTGTAAAAAAAAAAAGAAAAAAAAAAAGAGTTATACTAATGGAAAAAGTCCGGGAGACCGGACCTTTTTCCATTACTATAACTCTGATTTACAATGTACATGCTGACCAATCAGCGTGCACGTTTTGGAATATTAATGGGGGGGTCATTGTATATTAGGAGATGATTTAGCTTTCAGGTCTTAGTTTATATTAATTTGCAATCAACTACTGTCGATGAAATGTCAGTATTTTGTATTTTTTGACATGTCTCAAACGGCAAAAGAGTGCAACTGTGAAATATGAGTAACTCTCTTTCTTTTATATCGACCAACTGCTGAATTTATCCCTCCTTCAGGTTATTTCCCTTTTACAGTTTATTGTTTATTATAATGGCCAGTAAAAAAAAAAAAAAAAAAAAAAAAAAACATAAATAGCTGAATAACTGGTTCCATGTCAAAAACTCTTTAACACTGGACCATTAACTGATCTAAAGCCACAAATACAGACTGTTCTTGGCAATTTTCAAAGCTGTGTAAGACATCTCAGATAAGTTTCAGAAACATTGGTTTTCTCTCTACTTTGGCCAGTTCAGTTCAGTTCCGACACCTGTACTTTGATAATCATTTCTGACTGATGAAGGTCCTCCAATTGTAATGACATTTCTTGTATTTATATTAAGGCTTCCTTGTAAGATGAACTAACTAAACCTATTGTGGCAAAGTTAAGTGGTACCTCCAGTACTCATCCACCACACACATTGCATTTTCCATGTTCATGGGATTAGTGAACTGACAGCTTATGGTCTGCATACATGGAGGTGTGAGCACCATACCACATGAGTTCGCTCTTGGTATCATTTCTCTAACACTAGACAATTGTAGTGAGTGTGCATATATGATGTTTCAGTAGATGTTACTTGTCTGTGTAGAAGGCTGCATTATGCCATGTACCCCCCCACACACACACACACATACTTTGTTATGTTCTGTTTTTTGTCTTCTCTGAAAATCTGAAAGTTCCCTGCATTTTCGGTTAGTGCTATATTGAGTGGATGCCCTAGTTTCAGCACAGAGATAAGTGAATTAATAAATGCAGTATGCTGATTTTTGAACTTGGCTGCTGTGATCTGACATCGAAAGGACAGCGAGCTGGAGAATTCCTTAGTAACCCGACTATATCTGTTGAAGGAAATAGGCTAGCTATAGTTTTTATAAGCTGCAAATTAATCTATTAAGGAAATGAAAAATTAAACTCTTACTATTCACTGGCATATGCATGTAGAAGGTCACCCAGAATATCCCTGTCATTGAAAATATTTGCATTTTTATATGATAGAAAGAAGAAATGACTGATGAAGGAACAATTTCAGTGTGACTTTGAATTCTCACGGAGGCTATTGCAAAGTAAGATAGATGAAGAACTTATCATGTTTCCTACATTTATTGAGCATTGATTATTCAGATTTTAGACAGACTTTTCTAATGGACTTTTTCTTTTTGTTTTAGTTCTCCAATCTGATGTAAAAGATTGCACATCCATCACTGCTAGTGATATAATGCAGAGAGAATGAAGCCCTGGATACTGTAGATTACAGTGTGAATGCAATCCTGTACATTGTATGTAAATGTGAATTTTTCATTACTCATTACTCATTTTGTCTTAGCAGAGATGTTTGCTGTCTCTGTAGACTGTTTATATCTTACATGTATATATTTGCCAGTTAAAGCTTTTCTTCCCAGGCTTCCACTGAAAAGGGGTTTTATTGCACAGTTGAAATTTCCTGCTAATCGAATGCAATACATAAATAAATACATTTTTTTAAGTGAAAGGATAGCTGTATGCAACTGTTTGTAGTCTTGCTCCTGTAGTTGTCATTTCAGTTGCATAGAATGGTATTACAATGAGGGGGAACATTTTTTTTCAAAACGTCTATAATATTATTAAGTAAAACTTTAAGAAATAACATTTTTAAATTAAAACTGAGAAATGTATGGAGCATATAATTTCTGTCACATAGCGCTTTACACCAATGGGAATCACAGTCTAGTAAAGAAAAGTTGTAAATTGTGGCTTCACTGACCAAAACAAGCGATACTTGGTGCTACCTATAGTTGTACTATTATTCATCAAAGAAGAAAGCATGCTGCTATGGATTCTTGGAAAGAAATGGCAAGGCAGCAAGGAAGAATATTACCAAAAATAAATCTGCTGCTTTCCCCTGATTTACAGTTAGTTAATATATTCTGTTTTTTTCAATTTCAAGTATACCTCAATTAAAGAAGTGCTGTATGAGCAATCTTTAAATCAAAGTAGTATTTGTTGCTACAAAAATGTTCTGCTGGGAAGAGATCGTTGTTAAATGTAAATTCATCTGTTAGTAATAATTCCCACATTTGGTCAAGTTTTCATTGTATTCTCACCTTATCTAAATACATGTGAAAGTATGATAGTAGAAAAGAAGCGATTTATTGGAATGTCCAAGTTGTGGCCATAACATTACTGCAGTGAAACAAAAGACCATTTCCTCACATACCATCTAATAAACTATCAGAGTCTGAAGGTTGTGTTCTTGCAAGTAACCATGTCAATCCAAGGTCCTGCAATACTATAAATCATTTATAGACCCTATTATGAGTAGCTGTAATATGTGTGAAAAAAACTTTGTATTAACAGCCCTACAAATACAATGTTTTACTCTTAAGATTTTTCTTGTAATAAGAGGTTTTTTTTGCATTATCAGAAGGATTTTTGATTATCATATAAAAGAGCATTTTCAAAATATTAAAAATCCTTATTGTTCATTAATTGTCATTCTGCATAAAACATTGTTGACCTTGTACAGAGAGATCATAGCTATCAAAAATATCTCACTATCCAAAGATATAGAACATAAATGTACCACAGTATTAAAAAAAATAATCTAGAAAATTTCTACTGGCAACTAATAGTCTACAACTGTGCTGCTATTAAGCATTTAAAAATCATTTGGATATTTCAATGAAGTTGAATTTTCTATGTATAGGTGCAGGTAGGCTGGCAGGCAAGCATCATATGAACTGGGGGATACACATAAACTTTTGAAGGGCTGCATTTTCTCTTACGGTTACATCACACATTCCTTTAACAAATGATACAAGATTGCTGGTGAATTATTTAAGCAACTTCAGGAATGTACTCAGATGGACCCAGGTAGATTTCTTCATTGCTTACTATCATAGCCAGCATTAAGCATAGGCCAACTAAGCGGCCACCTAGTCTAGCAGGGGCACCTTTCCTGTATTTATTTATTTATCTGTAGTAAAGAAGTAGTTTCTTTAAAATATGTTGAATGAATACAGGAAAAACTAAAGAGTAAGACAAACTGTGAGAAAAAGGAAGAAAAAAGTAATCTGGATGGAGGTGATAGACCAGGATGGGGACACCGAGTGGTGTGGGAGAGCATTATAGAGCCCTTTTACCTAGGGCACCAGTTGACCAAAGGACAGCCCTGCTTACATAACAATGTGGGATCCATTATGTGCTCTCAGTAAGTACATCTTTGACACAAGGGGAGCAATGAATTAAAAACAATACTGTTGAATTAACAAAAAAAGTTTCATGTATAACATGTGTACAGGTGTTGTGCGACTTCTCAACAGATACTATTTGTCATGGCAACAACACTGCATATTTTATTTTATATTTCAAATATAGACCACAGGCTCCATGCAAACAATGCTGGAGATGAAAACAGAGGACTACTTTTCTGAAAACCCTAGATGTTTAACTTCACAATGCAGGATACATAAGTTGCAGGTAGTCCCATACCCTAGATGTTTAACTTCACAATGCAGGATACATAAGTTGCAGGTAGTCCCATACTTCGTAATGAGAACAGTTCTTCCTTTTTTACAGCACTCTCACTCCAGCACATCTCTCAATCGTCTCTAATTTTGCCTCATATTTTGCCTGTTTCTCATATGCAGCCTTTTTTTGCTTTTTTTTGTAAATCATTGTGGCCTAGAGTCAGTCAATTATACTAGACATGTACGTTTCATGCTTCATATTGTTCAGAAAATGCATGTTGATACAAAATCTGTTGTTCTGTTAACATTTTAAGTTTATTAGAGGAAGACTTAAAAGTGGCCCCTGATTTTCAGCCCTTCCTTACCCCTGATTTTGGCCCTTGCTTATCTCTGTTAGTTTTGTCTTTGTCACTGATTCTTAAATAAAGAAGTTGAGTGCTATGTCACTCAGATTAAAAAAAAAAAACAGGCACATAAATCCCTACCCTACTGATTTACTGATAGTGTGAATAACGCTATCAGTAAATCAGCATGGTAGCGATTTATGTGCCTGTTTCCTAAAGATTTTTTCATATCATAATGATGCCATGTAAACAGCCTGAAGCTTAAAACTGTTTTCAGCGCAATCCCTGCTCATTTCTCTTAACACCCATTCATTTTTCCCACTTGTAAGAAGTTCCTGCAGAAGTACAAAAATGATACAGAGCCTCCTAAGATATCAAAACTTTTAGCCTCGTCCTTAAAATTAATATTCTTATGTTGCCTTTTTACCAGTCACTTTTCCAAAAGTTCCTCTTTCAACTGGAAATTATTTTATTTGGAACAATTTAAGCATCCACCCTCGAGAGAGAGAGATAGGTGTTCCTTGTATTCCTTTTCTGGGAATTGTCTATTTCATGTCAACATCTGGTAATATAAAACAAAGCTGAAAAGGTTATATTGTACTAGTTTGTTATCAATATAGTTCTGTTTTCTTAAGCATATCTGTTCAAGAAGTCTGTGACATAATACCATTCTCTGCTGTTAGCTTTTTCACTGTAACCTAAAATTATGATTCTTTTTCTGTCCATTTAACAGTCATCAACATTTCTAATGATCTATCGTCCTTTCTATGCAAAGAACAGCCATTATAATGAAATTAATTCCTTACCATCTTACAAGTGTGAAAGAGAAAAATAAGATTATTAGAAGCATACAATAAAACAGAAAATATAAACTAATTAAAATGACCTCAAATTAAAACAGAAAACAAATCTCAGGTTGGTTATTAAAGTTTCTACTTGTGTTCATATAGAAAATATGCTAGAAATTTTACAAGAAAATGTATTTCTTAGCTGATATGCCTTTTATTAAAATCAAAGAATGATTCTGTTTCTCATATAACCAACTTATTAAAGTCTTAGCCCAAACACATAATATAACTTCCAATATAGTGCACAGAGAGAAAAGTAATTATACTTAAAGAAACCCACTGCTGCATTTTACTTAATGTAAAAAATAGAAAAGCAGTGAAAATGCAAACAAACCAAAATAAATCTAACAAAAGGTACTATTCATAAACATAATATACAATTAGACAGGGCTGGTACTTGAGTGATTGAGTGAAACCAATGGACTAACTTTGTTATTTTTCCATTTATTTATTTATTTATTTTTTTTATTGGATTTTACATCTACCAATGGACTAACTTTGTTTCAGCCATGGTGCATCTGTATACACAGAAGACAAACACTCACCAGCACATATGTAACTCTCATTATGGCCACTGTGGAAGACTGGCAAGCCACCTACGGCATGTATGTGAAATGTGACTAAACAGAGAGCACCCAGTGAAACCTCATTTAGGCAGGGAGGATATGCATGCGTCACAGAGAAGGAACTCAAATGAGAACCTAAAAGGAAAATGTTTTGCTGTGAGTCTAGAGATGACAGCCCTGTTTTCAAATATTATACCAGTATTCCTTAAATGGACTGTCTCTTGGCCCCTTTGCATGTAGCTGCAGCTAAAGCTTCGGAAAAAAACTCCAGTACAAGCTTCATTTGATTGGATCCCTCTGAAGCTAGCCTCCCACCCTTTAGTGTTGTGGTTTTATAAGGCTGTGTCTGTAGGCTCGGCCCCTTATGCTAATCTGATCTTCAAAGTCCCTCCCTCCCTTCTTTTATTGCTATTGTCTGTCCTATAAGCTATTTAAGCACTATACCCACTCATTGTTTTTTATAGATCAATGATACAGAGTACCCACTCAGCAAACCAATATTGCTTTTGAGTAAACCTTCTTTATTACATATGGTCTTCTACTCATATTCTAAGAGCTGAGCAAATCTTGGCATCCTAGGCTATGTTCCAGAAGTGTTTTGCTTGTATCAGGTGCCATTCAAGCAAAGGTAAGTACTTATGATTGCAACTGTTTCCAGCTTTTATTTGTACATTTTACTGTATTTTGTAAAGAAATTGCTCTTCCTTTCACTGTTGCTGCCATAGCCTGCATTAGGCACCCCCGAAACCCGTGACCGCGGGGAGCCCCTGATTACTTCCCCACAAATGAGGACTCCCATTCAGCAGCCATGGGTTGCTCTGACCAGCTCGGCTTCTCGTGGACGTCCGCATAGTCCAGCTTCCTGGACCATGCCATCACCGCGAAAATCAAAACTGTTTCCGTTTTTTTTCCCGATTCGCTGGCAAACTGCACTCAATCAGGTCCACTCGCTGAAACAAGGGATCTGATTGGCTGCAGCAGTCTGCGAACAAAGTTCTTGATTTTTTTTATTTTTTAAAGTAGGAAGTGATGAAGCAAGGACCTGATTGGTCCTTGCAAATCACTTCCTGCACAAACTGCCTTTAAAAAGGCACCTGCAGCTAATAAGGATCACTTCTCTTGTTTTTAAACTGAGGAGTGTTCCTTAGCAGCAGCAGAGTGCAGAGAGTGAGTGGGGTTTGGACCAGCGTGAGGACAGATTACATCAGGAACGGATCAGTGGTGGATCAAGCCTTTGCAGCGGTCATGGTCTTTGGATTCTTCTCTTTTTAAACTATCCTTCTAAGGGCAACTTCTCAAAAGGTCTGACAAACTGTCCTTTTAAGGGCAGCTTCAAAGGGACTGAGTGGTCTGAAGAAGGCAAGCAGAGCAGGTGAGCCTTCAGTCATGAAGAGGGAGCATAGTATTGGAAGCAACCTTCTGTAGAAGGCATAAAAGGTAAGTTTTTGGGTTTAGTTTTAACTTTATTTTTTGTGGGGGGGGTGATTGTTTTTTGTGCATATTTCTTGTGCTAAGATGTAGAGTTTTTGTGCTAAGAGGTTTTAAGGGGTGAGGGCTGTAGTTGTACCAGTTTTATTTTGGGGCTGTGGTTATACTAGTTTTATTTTGTTTTTTTTGTAGAGTTTTTGTGCTACAAGGGTGGGGGGGTCAGGTTGTGGTTGTACCAGTTTTATTTTATGTTCGTGCTCTGGTGGTAAAAGGATGGGGGGCTGAGGGGCTGTGGTTTTACCAGTTTTTCACTTTTGTGGTGTTCTTGTGTTATGTGGATTAGGGAGGTGGGGACTGGTTTTATCAGTTTTAATTTGCTTTTATGTAGAGTTCTTGTGCTAAGAGGATGGGGGGAGGGATGAGGGGCTGTGGTTATACCAGTTTTACTTTACTTATTTTACATTTGTTTACTGGATAGTCTGACTGGGATAAAACCCTTTTTCAGTGGAGGCCCAGGGAGAAATGCTTTTTAGTACACAGGTGCTAGAAATATGTAAAATAAGTTTAGTTTATCTGTTTATATGAGGGACAATATAAGGGAATGTGAAATGTAATATACATTTAATTTTGATTGCCCATTGGTTAGGAGAGTGCCTTCTTCTTCTTCTTTTGGCTGCTCCTGTTAGGGGTCGCCACAGCGTATCAACTGTTTCCATTTCTTTCTGTCCTCTCCATCTTGCTCTTTCACACCAACCACCTGTATGTCCTCTTTCACCACATCCATAAACCTTATCTTAGGTCTTCCTTTTTTCCTGTTACCTGGCAGCTTCATCCTTAGCATCTTTTTCCCAATATACTCTGTATCCCTCCTCAGCACATGTCCAAACCAATGTAATCTTGCCTCTCTGGCTTTGTCTCCAAACCTACCAACTGGGGCTGACCCTCTAATATACTTATTCCTAATCCTGTCCATCCTCATCACACCCGGTGCAAATCTTAACATCTTCAACTCTGCCACGTCAAGCTCTGACTCCTGCCTTTTTGTCAATGCCACTGTCTCCAACCTGTATAACATAGGTAGTCTCACAACCCTCTTGTAGACAACCCCTTTCACTCTTACTGGTATTCCTCTGTCACAAATAACTCCTGACACTCTTCTCCACCCACTCTAGCCTGCCTGTACTCTCTTCTTCACCTCTCTTCCACACTCACCATTACTCTGAACTGTTGAACCCAAGTATTTAAACTCATCCACCTTCACCACCTCTACTCCCTACATCCTCACCATTCTTCTATCCTCCCTCTCATTCACACACACATATATTCTGTCTTAGTCCTGCTGACCTTTATTCCTCTTCTCTCTAGAGCATATCTCCACCTCTCCAGGGTCGTCTCCACCTGTTCCCTACTCTCACTACAGATCACAATGTCATCTGCAAACATCATAGTCCACGGGGACTCCGGTCTGATCTCGTCTGTCAACCTGTCTATCCCCAGTGCAAATAAGAAAGGGCTCAGAGCTGATCCTTGATGTAATCCCACCTCCACCTTAAATGCATCCGTCACTCCCACCGCAGACCTCACCACTGTCACACTACCCTCGTACTTATCCTGTACCACTCTTACATACTTCTCTGATACTCCCGACTTCCTCATACAATACCACAACTCCTCTCTAAGCACCCTGTCATATGCTTTCTCTAAATCCACAAAAACACAATGCAACTCCTTCTGACATTCTCTGTACTTCTCCATCAACACTCTCTGAGCAAACATCGCATCTGTAGTGCTCTTTCCTGGCATGAAACCATTCTGCTGATCACTAATCATCATCTCCCTTCTTAACCTAGCTTCCACTACTCTTTCCCATAACTTCATGCTGTGACTGATCAGTTTAATCCCTCTGCAGTTACTACAGCTCTGTACATCACCCTTATTCTTAAAAAATTGGTACCAAAACACTTTTTCTCCATTCCTCAGGCATCCTCTCACTTTCCAAGATTTCATTAAACAATCTAGTTAAAAACTCCACTGCCATTTCACCTAAACACCTCCATGCTCCCACAGGTATGTCATCTGGAACAACAGCCTTTCTATTCTTCATCCTCTTCATAGCTATCCTTACTTTCTCCTTGCTAATCCATAGCAATTCATGATTCACTATCTGCACATCATCCAACCTTCTCTCCCACTCATTCTCTTCATTCATCAGCCCCTCAAAGTACTCTTTCCATCTGCTCAACACACTCTCCTCACTTGTGAGTAAGTTTCCCTCATTATCCTTTATCACCCTTACCTGCTGCACATCTTTACTAGCTCGGTCCCCCTGTCTAGCCAATCGGTACAGGTCCTTTTCTCCCTCCTTAGTGTCCAACCTTTCATACAACTCTTCATACACCTTATCCTTAGCCTTCGCCACCTCTCTCTTTGCCATGCACCTCATCTGCTTATACTCTTGTCTACTTTCTTCATCTCTCTGACAATCCCACCTCTTCTTCGCCAACTTCTTTCTCTGTATACTCTCCTGTACTTCTTCATTCCACCACCAGGTCTCCTTGTCCTCCTTCCTCTTTCCAGATGTCACACCAAGCACCTTTCCAGCCATCTCTCTTACTAGCTATGCTGTAGTTACCCAGCTATTCGATAACTCTTCACTGCCACCCAGTGCCTGTCTTAACTCTTCCCTGAACTACACCTCACAATTACCCTTTTTTCAATTTCCACCATTTGATCCTTGGTGCTGCCCTCACACTCATCCTCCTCTTCTTGCTCACCAATGTCATCCTGCAAACCACCATCCTATGCTGCCTGACTACACTTTCCCATGCCACTACTTTACAGTCTCCAATCTTCTTCACACTGGTCCTTCTACATAAGATATAATCCACCTGTGTGCATCTTCCTCCGCTCTTGTATGTCACCTTATGCTCTTCCCTCTTGTTAAAATACGTATTCATCACAGCCATGTCCATCCTTTTTGCAAAATCCACTACCATCTGACCTTCTGCATTCCTTTGCTTAACACCATACCTACCCATCACTTCCTCATCCCCTCTGTTCCCTTCACCAACATGCCCACTGAAATCTGCTCCAGTCACCAGTCTCTCACCCTTGGGTACAGTCATCACCACTTCATCCAACTCACTCCAAAATTTTTCTTTCCCATCCATCACACACCCAACTTGTGGAGCATATGCACTAATGACATTCATCATTACACCATCAATATCATAAACATCACTCTATCTGACACTCTTTTCACCTTCAAAACACTCTTAGCATACTGTTCCTTCAGGATAACCCCTACGCCATTTCTCGTCCCATCCACACCATGATAAAACAATTTGAACCCACCTCCGATACACCTAGCTTTACTCCCCTTCCATCTTGTCTCTTGCACACACAATATACCAACCTTCCTTCAGTCCATCATATCAGCTATCTCTCTCCCTATACCAGTCATAATGCTAACATTCAAAGAGGAGAGTGTGTAAGTTAGTTATCTGGGGCAAGAGGATTTTGTTTTGGCAGTATCTATGCTGTATATGTAAAATGTAGAGAGAATGGGATAGGGGGTCATGAAAAGGAGGGGAGATAAATAATGGGACAGAGAAGGATATTGTAGATGGCTAGAGCAGGGATAGGTGGGCATTCTTGTGAAATGCTGCTGTCTAAGTCAATAGTCTTAGGCGTATGGGGTAAGTGGTAAAGATTAGCTTATTTCAGCCTGGGTTGGGACATGATCTGTTGCATGGTAGATCTAACACAAGTGTATTAATGTCAGCATATTGGATTGCGAGTGCTAGGGATGTGGCGATACTGAGGTCAATAATCCACTAAATTGAAGGGGATCAAGGATATAGCCTTGTGAGACTCCTAATGTGAGTGGAAGTAGAGGGGGGTAGATACTGAAAACATTTTATGGCTGTTTATGACCTGTTGGGTAGCTTTGGAGCCAGTGGAGGGATAGGGGGATCTGATTAAGGTTGGCGAGAGTAGTTAGTAGTTTGTTGAGAGACTCTGACAAAGGCCTTTAACAAATTGAGAAAGCCAGATACCATCATTTGTAAATTGATGGTGTTGGTATAACTGAGGAGGGCAGTTGCAGCATGAGGCCTGAAGCCGTGTTGGGATTTGGCAAGTAAATTATTGATTGAAAATGAATGCATTCCTCTAAGAGTTCAGGTAGTGGGGGAAGAATTGCTCTTGGCCTATAATTTAAGTTCTGTCAAGTTTCCACCTTTGTGCAAGGGTATAATGTATATTTTTCAGATGGTTGGGATGTGTACTGCTCAGTAATGGATCTTTTAAGTATTCAGGATAAGAACTGGCTTCAGCTGCTATTTTTTGAAACTGTTGGTAGATTGCCAACTGAATTTGCAGTAGGTTTTCTGTTTTTTTACAAGTTTGTCAAACACTGTTCTGCTATCTAGGTTTATAGTACTGTTTTACACTATCCCTGATGTTACACCTTGTTATGCAGTTTTTCTTTGGCTGTTTGAATTGTGCTGAGAGGTTAGGAGGTTGATGGGGCCTGCACGTTGCTTAAAATGCCTAATGTTAGGAGGGTAGTTTGCAGCTGTGAGAATGTTTCTGCTGAAGGCATAGATGTTTTGAATGTATACTAATGCAAACCCTGTTACATGACTATTGCATATTACTGCAATGTTCTACTCACTGATGCAATGACTGCAACTTTTTCGTTGTCTGTAGTTAATGTGTTGAATGTTTGGGAGTGTGGTTAGGGCCTGTGAGAATGTTGCAGTGTTCAATGTTTGCCTGGAGCTTTTTTAATGGGGGTCATGTACTGTATAAGGACATTGTTAATGCTACACTTATGTTTTTGGTTTTCACTTTATCCAGGATTATTGTGCATTGGCTGGGGGGGGGGGGGTGAGAATTCCACAGAATGTACTGCTATCTTAATGCATGCTAATGCAAACACTGTTCTTCAGTCGAGGGTTATAGTACTGTTTAAATATCCCTAGTGTTGCAGCTTGTTCTGCAGTTATTTTTGGCTGTTTGAATTATGTAATTTGGAGGTTGATGGGGCCTGTATATTGTTTAAAAAGCCTAATGCTGGGAGAGTAGTTAGCGGCTGTTAGAATGTTGCAGTGTTCAATGTTTGCCTGAATTTTTTTAATGTGGGGCCATGCACTGTATAAGCACATTGTTAATGCTACACCTATATTTACGGTTTTCACTTTATCCAGGATTATTGTGCATCGGCTGGTGGAGGGGGGGGGGATTCCACAGAATGTACTGGTATCTTAATGCATGCTAATGTAAACACTGTTCTGCTGTCTAGGTTTATAGTACTGTTTAAATATCCCTGATGTTACAGCTTGTTGTGCAGTTTTTTGGGAGTTTGAATTATGATGAGAGGTTAGGAGGTTAATGGGGTCTGTAAGTTGCTTAAAATGCCTAATGTTGGGAGGGTAGTTAGCAGCTGTGAGAATGTTGCTGCTGAAGTCATAGATGTTTTGAATGCATACTAATGCAAACTCTGTTACGCTACTATTGTATATAACTGCGATGTTCTACTCACTGATGCAATGACTGCAATTTTTTCATTGTCCGCTGTTAATGGGGGGGATTCAGTATCCTCCATGTAAGACCAACGAAGGCTTACTCGAAAACGGCCGCCTAAGAGTATGACATCAGCGCGCCATGCATATTCATGAGGGTGTGCTGACTCAACTCTAAGGCTAAAATGGACTGTGTAGGAGTGCAGGGGACATGTCAGACTGCCGAGCAGTCCAAACATCCATGCCCCTGCAAGTGCCTAAATCTGCAAATGTCAGCAGATATGAGCGAGTCCGCTCAAATGTGTATACCCCCAACACTACACTCCCCCACATTCAAAACCCCTGTACAAATGAAATAAAATGTCAAACAATATTTTTTTTATTATTCCTGAAATCGCTGCCCGTATTTGCGCGTGTGTGCGTGGGCGTGCCCATTGCTTAGCTACAGTAAGCCGGTTAGACATCAAAGAGGATAATAAACTACTAATATGCAAATTAAGCCAAATTGCAATAGCATAGTGGTAGAGCCTTCGCACAAAGAAGAGGCATTCCCGGTTCGAGTCCCACCACTCCCCTTTCCATTTTCATTAGGAAAAGTGTGCATAAAAATAATTCCTGACATTTACCTTTTAAATGCATTGAAATGGCCTATGTAGTAGTGAACAATATTTTAAATATATATAAGAAGGTGAAATGGACATGCATACTAATGAATGCATAAGTAACCAATCTTAAGCAATGTGAAGCACTGCTAAGCAATGTTTACCAGTATTAAGCACATTTACGAATAATTGCCCCTAGCTTAGCACTGCTTTAACTAGTGCAATGGCTTTGCCCGTAGCTGCACATCGCACCAACTCGTGCATACAAAACATGTTTGTGCAGAGCTGTGCACTGCACCAACTAGCGCAACATTGGGCAACGTCGGGCAACGTAGAGCAACGCTGGGCAAAGTAGAGCAAAGTCGGCTAGACATAGCCACACCTCCTAGCTGGTCAGACCAGTAGTAAAATAAAAAGCAATGACAGGCTTCAAACCCGGGATACTGTGCATCATAATCAAAGTACAGAACCACTGAGCCATGACAGCGTTTGCTGTTCATGTACTGTCAATATACATATACATATACATATTAAAGAAAGTTTACTTAGTGCTAAGCACGTTTGCACTCAGCTGAGGATTTTCAAAACCGGCCAAAGACAAATAAGTGCGGGAAATGAGCCATATTTAAGCCCCATAGGCGGGAATAATCATCATAACTGGTTGTAGCTCCCATCTGCAGTCAGAATTGCAGGTGCTGGAGAGGGATCTTGTTTTCAAGCGCAACAGTGGGGCATTGAGGAGTCAAAACTAATGATTTGGCTCCTTGTCCATCATCATGATGCAAGACTCCTGCAGGGCGAGTTCCAAGGCATGGAGTACAAAGCGGAGGCTTGGAACCGTCTAGCACATGATCTCACCAGTGCCACAGGCATCCCTCGGATTGGTGAGCAGGTCAGACACCACCATGCAGACCTGAAGAGATGGAAGCAGGACCAACTGAACCAGTGGATACAGGAGGCCCGTGGGATGGAAAATGCCCCACTACTGAGTAGGTATCCATGGAATAGAGTATGTAAGAATAGCTATTGTAGTCTATATAATGGACATGTATGTCTCAATATCCCTTCATTTACCTCATAGCTGCAGGTGTCCGTGCTGTGAATCAGCAAGCCTATGCAGCTAGGCTGCTAAGGCTGTGCCACCAGGCAGGTTAGTAATTATTCCGCATGCATTGTTATATAAAATAAGTGAGAGAGCCTGAAAAAGAGTGTTGTAACCCATTAATAAAGGTATAATAAGTCCTGAATAATTTCTCTGCATGTACTGTTATATAAAATAAGTGAGAGAGCCTGAAAAGAGTGATGTAACCCATTAATAAAGGTATAATACATCTTGAATAAGTCTTCTGCATGCACTGTAATATCAAATAAATGAGAGAGCCTCTAGAAAAGTGTGTAATTTAATTAATAAAGATATAATTCCTGGAGTGTGTCCGTGTCACTTACTTCGAAATGTTGTTGTACTCTTGCATTATATAAATAGTACTGTTGTATTAAGCACCGTCAACCCACAGTTAGGCAGGCCCATATAAAGTTGATGAAGGGAGTGCCAGTAGCTGTGAAGCATATATACAGTCCTCAACTGTTAGTTAATGGCTGGCATGCATAGGTAAATCTGGCACATGAGTAGCTTGTTAATGTGTTCCCCAGAAATGTCAGTGTGCTGCTAGAAATGTGGGGGGCTGTAGAAATATAACTGATAATGTCACCTGAACACATCCAGATATGTAGATATATAAATATAAAAAAAATATATAAATACGTAGCAGTAACATCTGCATCCTGGACAGTTTGTATGTCAGATACAGGTCAGGTATATAAGGAACTAGCCAAACCCATTTCACAATGTAATGGACTTTGCCTAGTGTAATAATACATGTATAGGATATACACCTGCAGTCAATGGGAATGTAGTGTAAACCAAAAGTACATATGAGATGTTAATGGAGGTATCTTTTTATGTCCTACTGTATGTGCATAAACAATGCAATTCCACACCTGAAGGGGTATGTCTAACCTCAAAACATTTGTTGGGACATATGTCCTATTGGTTTATAAATATCTGCATTTACTTTGATGCATGTGCCCTGTTCAAATACCACAATCTTGGTGGCCTGTTGCCACCAATCAATCCTGCATGCTGTTGGAATGTCCTCTGCTGTTCTATATATGCATGTGTTATGCTTGCTGTTCAACTGTTGGAACTCTGGTGTGTTGGGTTAATGGGAATATTACTGCATGCTGTTACAACTAATTTGGAATGCTGTTGGCTGTTACCAACCCATATTGTCATTAAACCTCCTAAACATAGAACGTATGGGAAGGCCGGTCCCAGCGGACCCACCTGTCTCACTTAGCTGGTGATGGCACCTGGCACCAGCAGGTCTGGTGCCCAGCCTCGGACATCCTCCTCCATTGGCTCTGTGCCACCTTCGGGTGGAAGTGCTGCAGGGGATGGGGCTCATCCCCCCATGCAAGCATGGCTGGAGGAGGGCCACCTTTCATCCTCCGAAAGGTTCAGGCTGTAGTGCGTAGGGAGATCCAGCGTTCAGTCGCTGATCCTCTATGCCAGCTCAAGGCAAGAGTGGCGCGACTCACGGGTGAGCCTGCCCCTCCTAAGCAGCCCCCAGCACAGCCACCCTCTGGGCTGTGAAGGTTCAGTGGTGACTGCCCATGGGTGGAGATCTCAGTTCCACTGTTGCCATCTGTGGGCTCATGGGCTTGCGATTTCCAAACATCCTTCCCCATCAATGGTGTTCACCCACCCTATGTGTCATATTCCGCCCCTGTATGCATCTTGTTTGTCTTGTCTGTTTACCTCCCCAACCTATCTCCCTAAATATACCTACTTCCCTTACCCCACATTCCACTCTCACCTGAAAAAAAAAATGGGCAATCTGCTCCCACAAAAAAATTACACCCCATACATAAATGCCCATTTTGCACACATGTCTGCTGGACAGATAAACTGAAATTTAATTGGCAGTACAACATGCTTTGTTGTCCTCACCCCTCTCTCAGGGGTTAGAGGTTTCAAATTTCCCTCCAAATTCCTAGTATATGCACAGCTGTTGCTGTTAAAGAAATGGGCAGCTATGGACCTTGCCTACACCCGTCCTGCACATCCCTATCTGTTTTTCCTACTGTCTTACCCTCTTTGTACCCCTTTTTCACCACTTTCCTATCTCCCCATTTTCTTTTCTTTCAAAGAAATTAGCACGGGGTTAGCGGGAGTAGGCACTTTTAAGCAGTATTTAGCAGGCTTGTGTGAGTGTGCGCACGTGTGTGCTTAGCTAAGTATTGCTAAGCGTCGCGCAAACCCGCTTACAACTGCTTAAAGGTGCCTTAGTCACCCTGCATATGAGGGCCCTTGTTCTGCTCAGCAGCAAAATAAAAAAACATTGTCAGTCTCGAAACCTGGACCTTGGACACACTAGACTGCATGCAGTACCAGTAGGCCACAGTACATATACAGCAGGTTGTTGCTGAAATATATATATCATGCATCAGAATGTGTGAATGTCAAGGAAAGATAGGAATGCCATAACACAAAACCTGTTCTGTGGAACTGTACCAGCAGCTGTCGTGGAATTGCATTACATGACTGTGATAACAGAACCACACATTCTAGCAGGAAATAATTTCACTGCAGCACTCTACATCCCCCACACAGTATCCCACACAAATGTACAAATTACCACTGTGTTTAAGGTACAGCAAGGATGTAGGTAGGCATACCCAGTACTGGAATTGTCCAGTTTCCATGAGCATCCTGTGATAATGTCAACAAAATAAAAGCACAAACTGTGCAGAAGTGAGTACATTAATATCCACAGTACAGCAGTTCACAAACAGTTCATGTGCCAAATGAAAACATCTCAATAACTACATATGTATAGCAGCTAATTGTATAAGTAGAAAATAAACAAAATACTCCCATGTAGCTTGTGTTAGCATTTGTAGGGGTGAGTACAATTCTACACTGTCAACTGTGTACTGGAAGTGGCAACATTCAGGTCTGAGTACAACATTCAAATCACTGGCTACAGCCCTAGCTTCAGATATAAGAAGTATACCAACCTTCTGACTCACACTACGGTGCCCACAGCAAACAAGCATGGTCCCCACTTTGGAAAGCTGAAAGGCCTATGCCTACCTGACCAAGCAATTTATAGCATTGGGTTGCTATGACAGTGAGTACTGCAATTACCACACAGCAGGCTGCATGCAATTACCAAATGGTGGCCACCAATTGGTGCAGAGGCCATCACATGCACATGTGCAGATACCTTTAAAGCAGGCTGTACTTGCTGTCCACACATGCAATCATTTCATTGCAGCCACAGAGAGAGAGAGAGAGAGAGCGAGAGCAAGCAAGCAAGCAAGCAAGAAAGACACAGAGACACACACAAACAGACAGACAGACAGACACAGACAACAACAAGAGCAACAGCCACAGCAACAGCAAAAAAGAAATCAACATAAAATAAATAAATAAAATATATATAAATAATAAAACAAATTATTACAACACACGGAACGTAATAATACAAACCCATACATAGTAAATGTATGTAACTGATATGTATTTACTGGCATGTAGTAGATGTTTTTGAAGAGTATGCAAAATACTTTGAATCATCCATATGTGCAGCAGTACGTATCTATGCACAGATGCCCTGCATAACTACTGCCATGGAGAAATCAGTGTGTAGCTGTGTGCAGTGGGATATGACTGTGATATATGTAGTTCAGCATTAAATGTCAAACATCTGATCCATGTTATCTGTGTTCTGTACAGTAGTGTGTACAATGGCTGTTTGGGGGAGTAGCGCATACAGTTATATAAACAAGGATGTGACAGAGTAACAAATGTATGATAGTCAGATTAATGTGTAGCTTAGCACTGGCAACAGCTGTACCAGGCTAGTATGCTAATCTAGCATTTGCAGCCATATATACACCCTCTAATATTACTGTGTGCTCACATGTGACACCTGTTCATGTTGCAGCAAGGCCCAACAGGTCATCCGTGAGGTCCATGGACTTACAACAGTGTGGACCTTGTGTGTGTATGGCACACACATATGGAGAAATCTGTCTGTGTCAGATATATTAGCATCTGTACATGTGCATAGAGCAAGGGACATACTGCAACTGTTTGTGAAGGGTGGCATATATATGTTGTTGAAGGTTGTTATGTGCATACTTCTATGTAGGTTGTAGTGTGTGGCAAACAAGACAGCATACAGTGCTGGTATATGACATGTGGTGGTTAAACGCTGTGGGTATGAATTGTCAGGTTTGCAGTGTTGCAGCCAGTGAGGCCTGCTAAAGCTACATGTGCCAAGAACACCTTCAATGCATTCTGCACAACACTGTGCAATATTAGTACATAACAGTATACCTCACAACCTTTGCATAATTGATATTCCCACCATGAAAGGTGGACCGTATATGTGCCTATATGTATATCCATATGCACACCAATGGATTTTTATATTTATGTGTGTGTGTGTGTATATATATATATATATATATATATATATATATATACAGAGAGAGAGAGAGCGTGACAGGGTCATATTTATTGTGACAGATGCTTGGTGACAAAGCCATGGACTCAAACTCAATGTTGAAACTGCATTGGCATCCCTTCTGGCAAAAACACCATACCCATGAACTACCACATAGGTGGTAGTCTACTTAACACCGAAAGTGTGATAAGAGACCATGGGACACAGGTGGACAGTAGTCTCCCCTTTGATAATCACAGTGACACACTAGTCATGTAATCTGTCTACCTGCCACACCTCATCACAAAAGGTGTGTCATCCAGGGAAATATAGGTCAGTGTTCCCATCTACTCATCACACATAAAGCCCATTATAGAGTATAATGCCCCATGTGGTATGTACCTCATAAGACATCCACAGCAACTGGAAATGACAAAGACATACCCCACAAAGAGTAACACCAGCCTTAAACAGATGCCCTATGCAGACCATCTCACAAACCCACAACTACACTGTGTTGAATACGACCTACCCAGAGGTGACCTCTGCCTAACATACTAAGCTATGTAAAAACCAGAGCTGTTGGACAAGCTGCACATAAACAGATCACAATCTCTATGAGCTACATGCTCTAGGGACCCAAACCTTTTGACCACAATAAACAGCACATGCTGGAGGGATAGATTCCCATCTCAGAGACATCCCATACTCTGGAACAAACTAACTATCCATAGCAAACAAAGCCCCTAATTAGCAATCGTCATAAATAATCATGAAGATTGTATGGGAGATAGTGAATACACACAGGCAATCACCTCTGTGTGTCTGCTTGACAGGGCCACATGAAATGCAATGACCTGTGTGTCAAAGGCCAGGGTAGCATATGGCTATGCTTCTGTAGGCCCTAGGGCCAATAGCCTCTTACCTACCTCTGAAGTGATACACAAACACATGTACTTGTTGCAATGATTGCTATGTGAGTTTGACTGAATGTGATGGTGAATGTGTTGGTGAATGTGTCAGAGTTTGGTGTATGTATGATAGCTTAGTGGGAAACTGTTTCTGTCATGGTATTATGTGTCCTAGCTGTGATCCCAGCAAAAGATGTGTATACAATTGCTAGGCTGAAAAAGCAGTATGCCATACATTCTGATGTAGTCCCTTGTTGTCGACTGGGGTGCCCATTGTAGGCTAAAGCAGTACATGCATGCTTATTGAGTGTTACTGCTGGTGAATCCAACTCCTGTATGAACTGTAGTACTACCTGAAGCTGTATGCCTAAATAGCACAGTATGGTGTACGTCCACATTTATTGGAACCACTGTTCCATGTGTTCCCTGTAGTCCTCACAGATTACATACCTCAGGCATATAGTCTCGTAACTACTGACACACAGTACTGTAAGGTACACAGGTAAATGTCACCTGTGTTGCCATACCTATGTGTCTGGTATGTATGTCTGATGTGTGTGTGTGTATGCCTGTACCATGGCCTCGGTCATATGTGTGTTATAGGATATAACTGCATATCTAGCAACATGTATAGTGTAGTACAGTAGTATGCCACCTATATTCATGAATGTGCACATATGTTAGTCAGGGGTCTGCCATCAACGACTAGTGTGGTATACTGGTAATACTGTCACTGATCTTTACAATCATTGCAATGGATTACACTTTTCATGATGCATTAGCATGATATATACCTCCTGTGTCAAGGTTGTGCATTGTGTCACATACAATATGCCATGTACTGTTGTATAGTGTTACATACTGCTGTAAGTTTGTTGCTGTACAAAACGTGGTTTGATATATAGAGTGTGCCAGGCACTGTCAGGCAGTTGTGGGTTGAGAACTGACATGTGATATTGAAAGTGTGTATCTTCTGACAGCCAATAGGTTGCTATAAATGGCAGCTAATTGATATCTGTACATTAGAAATATATGTGTGCCTCATGACTTGCTCACACATATTGTTTCATTGTCTTCCAGGATTATGTCCCACCATCGTAATCCCACCTATAGCATGGCGGAGGAAGAGGTCATAACATCCAGCCTGGTGCAGCAGTATGCCCTGCTGTTCTCTAGAGCCAGTCAGGACCAGCAGGAGCAGACTGCGCTGTGGCAAGAGCTTGTCCATCGGGTAAATGACATAGGCATGCATAACCGGACATATGAGCAGGTATGCCATCACTGCAGTGATTTAATCAGACATGTCCAGCAGCATGCATCTGATATCCACAGACAACAGCTTGCCACAGGTGGGGGTGGTGTAGCCATCCATCCCCCCCTCACCAGAGTGGAGGAGCTGCTCCTGAGCCAGGTGGCTCCTGGCCAACAACAACCCCAACAACTAACGTGTGTCATCATGGAGGCCGGAGTCACCCAGCAAGCTGACATGGAGCGTGCAGGTAACATGGCATAGCTGTAGACTACTGTTACCTCTATTGTTAGAGCATGCTTATGTGAGATGTGTACTGTGTAGTTAGACGATGTAGTGCCTAGTGTTGTGTAATAGTAATATTTAGGAATACAATCTGTAGGCCTGTGACTGTCAACCGTTGTACTACTGTACAATTCCAAACACACAGTAACAATGCCACAGTTGTTGCCACTGACAAAGTGTCTCATATCCTTGCAGGTCCCTCTGGTGTGACAGCAAGGCAGCCGACCCATGCTGGGCAGTGTGTTCAATCTTTAATACTGCTAATTAAATGTGCATGTCATAGGTGAGGTGTAGGCCATGTACACATAACACACATACGCATAATGCATGCTGTGCATGTTTGCTGTGAGACTATGCACATCCCAGTAACATGGGTAGCTGCCTAAAACACACACAATACACAGAGCATTCCACACAATTGTGGCAACACTGATGTGGACATTAGATAGGCAGAGACGATACACATGCACACAACATACACAACATTGTCATACGCAGTACACGTCAACATGCTACACATGGCATATTCAGACGCTCGCTGTAAGGTCACAGTACAGTATCCCATGGCATAGCTGTAGACTACTGTTACCTCTATTGTTAGAGCATGCTTATGTGAGATGTGTACTGTGTAGTTAGACGATGTGGTGCCTAGTGTTGTGCAATAGTAATATTTAGGAATACAATCTGTAGGCCTGTGACTGTCTGGTATGTATACATGGCATATTCAGATGCTCGCTGTAAGGTCACACTACAGTATCCCACACTTCATCCACACAGCACACATAATATACCTGAGGGGTAGATGCCTCACATGTGGCTGTGCGACACTCTTTGACACATTACACATTCATGTTAGGCAATGCCCCCTATTGTGCACCTTACAAACACATGTAACAATTGGCTGTGTAATGGTGTATGTAGCCATGGTACTGCAGTTCTGGTACAGCATGGTATGAGCCACTCTGGCACACATTAGTAGCCTTGAGTGACCACATGATGCTGCATGATGATGGCTCATGGTAGTACACCCCATCCAGTTACAGTGACCACAGTACTACACATAGCATTACCTGCTATGCACCTCAGAGTTGTGTGTGTGCAAACATAGGCACCTATATACAATATGCATAGCAATCCCCATTTGTACAAAGTGACACATATATGTCTTGTAATGCTATTGAGTGTATAGGTCACATGACACACACTGTGTCTGTGTGATGTTTAATGTTGCAGTTGTGTTGTAGCATGCCATGTCATGTCTGGCAATGGCATGTCCACAATATGTCCTACACTCACCATAACCACTGTACAATGGCCATGTTGAGCAATGGTATTCCATCAGGTAAACATGCACCACTCATCCTGTGTGTATACATACCATGCATGTGCTAATCCTGTGTCCACAATTATCTGCTGAAGACACAGACACTCTAATCAGAAATGGATATCTATGTGACACACAGATACACATCCAGCCATGATATGTATACCTGTGAGAGATGGTGCACAGGACATTGCAGAGCTTATAATACTTGCATAGCACTATCATGTCCATGTACACCATGCATTCCAGGGTGAGGCCAATCACTGAACAACAACACACATGCATCAAAGACATGTATAGTGTTATTGGCAAGGGCTGTCAACACCCACACTGCATATTGTTGGGAAACACACGTCCTGCATGCTGACACATGTGATATAACTGTTTGCCTTGTGATACTGTACCCCACCATCACCCGCTATTGAGTATGTTCTGGATTGCTGGTGGTGTGTGTGTGTGTGTGTGTGTGTGTGTGTGTGTGTGTGTGTGTGTGTGTGTGTGTGTGTGTGTGTGTGTTTTAGTGAGGAGTGCATTTGTGTGCATGTGTGCATGTGTTCATGTGTGCATGGGTGCATGTGTGCATGTATGCATGTGTGCATGTGTGCCGACATCATGTACAGGTCGTAAAGTGTGTTTCCTGTCTTCCTCTCACAGGTGCTGACTTTGGGCTGGTTCACTGCAGCAGGGAAACTGATGTCACTGAACAAAACAGTGATACTGATGATAGGTGTGTTGAGGCACAGGCATGTTTGCCAGGGTCTGTCGCTGGGCCACCAATCGACAGTACACAGCTGTCCACCCCATCCATGCATACAGTCATACTGCCAATACATCCATCACCAATGCCCATAGCTGAGGGACAGTGTACAGTTGGCATTGGCCAGGACAGTGTGGTATCCATGGCACATGCATCCCAACACAGCAGCCATACCCAGATGTCTGGAAGGGTACCACATAGGCAGATGTCCAGGGGTTCTCGTAGGAGCACTGCTGCTCATCATGCCACTGGCAGATGTGCCACAGGTCTGACAATGCCATGCATGTTCCAGGCTGTCATGGAGGCACAGGTACGTATGGAACAGTACACCAGACAGGGACTAAGGACACAGAGGGTGCATAACACTGCTGTCATTCACAGTATCCGTGACCTAGCAGGTGCCATCCGTCATTACACCGAGGTCACTGATAGACGTTGGGAGAGACATTAGATATCCTCCACAATGTCATATCCATGTGTCAGGATAGTGCGGGATGGTTGAGTCGTTGATGTGGACATATGCCAGCAACATCAGCAGCTGGCAGTCACCGCGGATGTCCCTCAAGCCACAGCTGCTCCCATAGTGCCAGTACCAGCCTCAGCAATGTTGGTGATGGGCTGTCCATAGAACATCCTAGAAGACCACGTGCATGTGGCTCTGGACAGTCCCAGCAGGGACCTCTGTCCGGTGTACATCCATCCAACTCTGGGGATAGTTCCCAGTCTGACTTAGTACCTGATAGTGTCAGTAGCACCCCTGCCAGGCATAGGTACCGTATCCGTGGCCAGAGACGATGATCTGTAAAGCCTCGCAGGTACAGTCTGTGGCTGCCCCACAAATACCCGTATATGGCAGCCACATGGCGGAACTGTGTGCATGCAGACAAATACACATACTCCAGACACCTAGGGCTAACACATAGCCACACACATTACAACAACATTGGCCCATTCCAGTATTCTTGCCCCTCACACACACACACACACACACACACACACACACACACACACACACACACACACACACACATACATGTCTATTGGATGGCTCACTGTAGGCCTCTGGCAAACCAACAACACACTTTGTGCATATGATGAAACCTGTGCCACCTCCTGTCATCTGTAACATCAATGCATGAATAGGCTACCATGGTGCTGATGCACAGGGTGTCTATATAGCAGTATAGCAATGTTAGCATGTTGTCAGCAGTAGAGTGTAATGATATGCTTGAAGGTGTAGCTGAGCATGCATGATGCATTAAAGCTATGATTGGCATTGTAGTGTTGTTTATACCAGTGTTGGTTCCAATTGTGTATTGTCCAGCCACGTGCCACTTGGCTGATGTGGGCAGTATTGGCAGCATGTATTAGAGAGTGGACAGTATGTGTGGGATGTGTGTAGCACAGATTTGCAGGTGTACAGTTGTGAACATGGTGGAGTTGCACTGTCTGCATGTACATGCATAGTGGACACATGGCCAGGGTGACATGCTCTGTATTACACAGTAACACTCCAAAGTGTCTATTGGTGGTCAGTATGCATTGTACTACACACATTCCGGAACCTGACTACACATGTGTGTATGACATGGTTTGACACTGTGCTGTGGGTGATACTGTTACTATCTGTCATTGTTTTGCATTCTGGTAGTATACATCACTTCAACAGCCTGAACATAGCCAATCGTTAGATGATGTCTTGACAACCGACACACAGATGTAGGACACACAGCAACATTTGGATCCTTCAGGTACTATACAATGCCAGTAACCACTGGTATTCACCTGCACCCATTACTGCCACCACTCCTGTTTGGCATATAGCTCTCTTACGTACAAGCAATCACAGTAGGGATATGTCCATCCACATCTGGTAATGCATACTGTGGCCCATAATGCATTCTCCAGATGACACACACATCCTCCACAAGGGTATCATACAGACAGATGCCTGTTGTCAAACCCATGCTGTAAAGCTATAAGCCAAACTAAGCATAGTCATCCACCTTTACGGAACATATTATCCCCACAGTACCACATAGGTAGTAGCCACCAACATGATGAACAGGTACCAATGCGTACATGCAACCAAGTGTTATGTCATCTCTCCTTCGTTAATCACATTTCCAAAGGTATTTTGGAATCTCTTAGTGGATCACATAAGCAATAAGGGGTCTGCATGCATATCCATATAGGTTGTTCTACACCTGTTATGAATAGTCATCATTGACAGACTTTGCTGCGTTTGAACAGGTCTGACATATACCTCAGCCATAGACACTCACTAACACATTCCAATAGGAACCGTAATGACTTTGTGTGACACAGATGACCAAGGCCAGGGATCACTGCAGTGGCTGGGCTTGTCACAAGCATACAGATGTGACCTAAGGTCTGGGAAACAGCAGCACAGTCTGGCAAGGATGACAGCTGTGTTCTTGGAGAAAGCAGGGTTCCCACACATGCAATCATTGAGGTAGCATGAATGTATTTGTATTTGCCACACAGCTAGCTCACATGTGCAATGCATACTGACATGTCATACAGTGGTAAAAGCAAAACCCACAACACATTAACCAACAGTGTCACACACACTCACCAAGAGCAGGATTCAAACCTCTACCTAAGTACTTCATGATACTAGAGGAGTATGCATTAACATGACCCGCTATGCACATTACTGGGAGTTCTTTTTTCCACATGTATATTTGTAGGATGGTGACGTCATCTGACTTGACAAAGGTTAGTTTACCACTTTTAAGGTCTTTTACTACTCTCCTAAAAGGTTGCTTTTTCCCAAGGAGACCACACACAAACACACAGTTGTCCAGTGCAGGATTCAAACCCCTACCTAACGACTTCATGATACTAGAGGAGTACACATTAACATGATGCACTATACACATTACTGGGAGTTCTCTTTTCCACAGGTATATTTGTAGGATGGTGACATCGTCTGACTTGACAAAGGTTAGTTTACCGCTTTTAAGGTCTCTTACTACTCTCCTAAAAGATTGCTCCTTCTCAAGGAGACCACACACAAACACACAGTTGTTCAGTGCAGGATTCAAATCTCTACCTAACTACTTCATAATATTAGAGAAGTACACATTAACACAATGCGCTATACACATTATTGGGAGTTCTCTTTTCCACAGGTATATTTGTAGGATGGTGACATCATCTGACTTGACATAGGTTAGTTTACCACTTTTGATGTGTTTTTACTACTCTCCTAAAAGGTTGCTCCTCCCGAAGGAGACCACACACACAGTTGTCCAGTGCAGGATTCAAACCCCTACCTAACTACTTCATAATACTACAGAAGTACACATTAACACAACATGCTATACACATTACTGGGAATTATTTTTTCCACAGGTATATTTGTAAGATGGTGACATCATCAGACTATACGAAGTGGGTTACATTAGGTGACATTAGACAGGCTACATTGAAGGAATGTTTAAACACTTTGGCCATGTGATCATCAAAGGTGAGTTTACTATCTACCTGTATCCCCAGGGCCATAATGACTTTCTCCGTACATGTTGGATTACCACCTATGTTGTAATTTGTGTGCACTTTGTTTTACCCAAAGGGGATGACTATGCATTCTTTGCCATTCAGCTTGAGGGCATTGTTTTGACACCAGGTATCTGTCCCTGTAAGACACTTCTGGAGGATGTCTGTGTCAGCTGTACAGTTGATTATGGACCACAGTTACCATTCATCTGCAAACCTGTTCAGTCATACACCTGCCCAAGACCTGTGTGATGCCATTTGTGACTGGCTTAGAGTTGCACATGGCACCCACAACTATGAACATGTGTGTTTGATCTGTGAGCCACTTGGCCATCCATCCTGTGACATAGCTGTTAAATTTCAAGCTGGTATACTTGTCCATGATGACAGAGTGGGGAATGGTGTAGTAAGCCCATAGTGAGGTCCAGGTGGTCTGTGTGGACTACTTTCACCTCCATCTATGTTCATGGTAACTGTTTTAAATAAGTCAACTAGGTTTGGGAGCCAGGCTCTGCCTTTAACAAGGCGAAGTTGTGTAGAGTCCAGTGTCTGGAGATCTCCAATGTCTCAGTGTATGGGTTCCATGACAATTTGCTCAATAGCTCTGTAGACCCGGCTGAGTAGACATATTGGGCAATGGTTTACAGGTTCTGTTTTGGCACACCCTTTGTGGAGCTGGATGACTATTAGTGTATGCCATTCTTTGGGTACATAGCCTGTGGTACACTTGAGTCTGGACAGTGAATGTAGGTGAGGGTGTAGTTCCTCATGGGCCTAGTGTAAGATGCAGCCTGGGATGACATACAGTCGCATCGATGCTATGTTCTTAGCTTTGATGAGGGCTGTCTTTCCCTGCATGTCCATGACGTCTGAGTCTCTGCATCCTTCTGTGATGGACACAGGCCCTTTTGTGGGTGATGGGGGGGGGGTTTACACTGAACTTGTCCCCCTGGATGTGGGCAATGACAGTTGGTTTGGTGTATTTAATTCCTTTTTTCAGTAGCTGACAGCATATTTGGAAGTTAACACCTACATGTATAGTGCAGCTACTGAAGGCTTTGTGGTTGTTATCCTTACATTCCTTGGCTATTTGTCTTTAGAAACCGTCCTTGGATTATTTTATGAGCGATCATTATTTCTTCCTGATAATGACCAGTGATGCCTTCCCTTTAGTGAAGTTGGAAATATCATGTGTTCGTTTCTTCCTTCTCTTGTCTAGCTTATTTATGGACAACAACCACCTCCTTGTTGTCCTATTTTTGTAGGAGTGCATCTTGGTTTTATTTGTGATGTCTCATTCCATGCATCCCTGTAGATGCTCATAGGATGCACTTGTAAATGATTCTGCAGATTGCATACCATTATCCTATAGCAAGAGGTCTTCGGAACGTTCCACTTTGGTCTTGGAAAGTGTGCAGTTTGCTTTTGCAAATGTCTTCACAGTGGTTTCCTTGACTGGGTGTGGGGGGGGGGGATGTGGATGTCCAGTGTGATTACATAATGATCTGATATTACCAGCAAGGAGTTTATCTCTGTTGTGGAACACTGGTACCCCATGTTGATGATGATCATGTCCAGTATGTTGTCACCTCTAGTGGGCATGCTGACCAGCTGTTCCAGGGTGTTAGAGTTTCTTAACTCTAGGACACATTGGGCAAAGGACGTTGTATATGAGTAATTCACACACTCAATGTTTGGGTAGTTGTAATCTCCTCATATAATGGTGTTTGAAAGGACCTTTATATTTGCCATTGTTCTCCTGGATACTGAGTGAGGTTCCTGAGACAAGGTACATGATCTGTAGCAGGCTACAATCTGATGAGCAGCTTTGCCCAATCTTAGTTGCACTTGCATGGTCTCCAAGACCTCATGCTGTGCCAGTAACCTGAAGGTGTGGATATCCATAAGGTAAATGGCTACACCCCTTCCTTTTGTATTTCCCTCGTGGTTTTGGGTCCAAAGGTCAGAATGATTGTGATCATATCCAACAGCTCTATGTTTGACATAGCTTTGTATGTTAGGCAGTGAACACCTCTGAGTAGGCAATATGCACGGTAGTACAGATGGAGCATTTTGCGATGGTCTGTGTATGGCATGTATTTCAGGCCACTAATGCTCTTTGTGAGGTATTGCTGCTGGCTTTCCAGTTGTTGTTGTTGTCTTGTGAGGTACATGGCAACAGTGGTGTTGTACTCTTTTATAGTTCTAGTGAGTGGTGAGTAGAGGGGAACAATGTCCTCTTCTATTCTGCATGAGACACATTTTGTGATGAGGTGTGCCACATAAGAGGGTTTCCTGACTACTGTGGGAATGTGCTTATCACAGTTGTATCCACTGTTCACCTGTGACCCAGGGTCTCTTGTCACACTTACAGTGTGAAGTAAACTACCACCTATGTTGTAGTTCTTGGCTACAGAGTTTTTAACAAAGGTGATGATAATGCACCTTTTGGCATTGAGCTACAGCCCATAGCTTGGACAACAGCCATCTGTCTCAGTGAGGCTCTTTTGAAGGATGTCCACATCTTTAGTGTTTACAATGATGGCTCCTAGCTTGCAGTCCTCTGGAAACTTCAGTAGCCACAGGCCTTCCACGTTAATGTTTACTTCAGGGAAGTAGATACTACACAGCCTGGGAAAATATATAGTCCCATGGCTGCTGTGATACTGGCTTTGGAGAGTGTTTTTTACCTGTGCAGCTATGATGACAGCAACTTTGCAGTCTTCCATTATAGAGATGTGCTCTTTCATGGGTGAGAGGGGGGTAAAGTTAACACTGATCCTATCTGCCAGGATGTTGGCAATATCAATTGGCTCTGTACATTTAGTGCCATTGAGCTATAAATCAGAACAGATCTGAGTGTAACCATGACATGGACCTGTCTGTTGGGCAGAGATCTCCTGAGTAGACAGTATGCAACAGAGTACAGATTGGGTTACATTCAGTCTTGTTGCATGGGGCAACTATTTGAGGCCAGTAATCCTCTTGGTAAGGTACTTTATTGGTCTTTCTAGCTGCTGAATGTGCCTAGTCAGATTCATCGCAAGTGTGTTGTGGTACTCTCTGACAGGTTTGATGACTGCTGAGTAGTGGCAACCTCCTTTGACCTATATGCACAGACCTTGGCAGTTTCTGTGAACACATAGCAGGATTTTCAGACCACTTTGTGAATGTGTTTCTGGAAGTAGAGATGACTATACACATTTGTCTATAGATCCCTTATTATCACATCCGTATTTAGCCTGTGTGAGCATGCCCAGTATGACCTATCAGTATCTTCCTGCCTGACATTTGCTTTGTTTCTTTAGGTATGTGAGCATGCCCAGTATGACCTTTCAGTGTGATGCTGAATGCAATCCACTACATTTGTTGGAGTGTGTGAGCACGCACAGTATACACATTTATACTATATGTGTATGGTAAATCAAGTTGTATTTTTACAGCAGGGCTCACCTTTGTGTCATAGATCAACAGGGATCATGCTGTGCCTGCAGGGCTTCCATGAGACACTTTGCATAGACTTATCAACATTTCTACATACGGGGGGACAGCTATTCTTTGTAGATTTCTACCTGTGGGCACACCGGATTGTTACTGTGGGTGTACATAGGATGTGGGTTTCACCTGACACTTATACACATTTGCTGTGCCTGCACTGCTATGTACAGGACACCATTACAGTCTGTACTGTTGCCTATCATACTGGCTTGAGGCATACTACTGTACTACAGATCTTAGCGTCCAATGTCACGTATATTAGCTTGCGACTTCATAGCCTACACAACCCACATCACAACACCTGGCCTGATGTTCTCTGTCTGCATAGGTGTGTGGGTGAGGTTACCCATTTGCCTCTTTAGGGACATGATACAGCATTGCTTTGTGTTTGCATTAGTGTACAATTGTCCTGCTGTGTCTGTGCCACTGAAATGCTATCATGGCTTAGTGGTTCAGAACTGTGGCTATAGTGCACAGTATCCTGGGTTCAAACCCTGTTACTGCTTTTTATTTTCATGCTGGCCAGACCAGACTGCTTAAGGAACAGTAAAGCAGATATGAGCATGTTTAACTGACTTTGCTCAACTTTCCCCGACCTTGCCCAACATTGCATGAGCAATTTTGTTTACATATACACTAGATATTGGTGAAAGCTGCTTAGCACTGCTTTATATTGCTTAAAACATGGCAATTGTACCTCAGGTGGTGCTGCAGGGCTGCCTATGTTGGATGCAGATGCTACACTGCCTATACATGTTTGGAAACAGGTAGTGTCGAGTTAGGCATCCCTTTTATTTTATGTGCGAATCAGAGAGAGGTATCATTTCCAGGGTTCCTACTGAGCCAGTGTATGTGCTATGTGTTGCCTCTTTGCCAAGGACAAGGCATACTGGGCACGCCTCCTTCTGCCTACTGGGGCAGGCTTAGGTTGTTCCTCCTCTGAGTCATGCTGTGCCTGTGCAGGCCTTGGCAATGGTGGGGGGCTGTTTGGCCCTGCCCAATGCTGTTCCTGCTGCAGCTGTTTTCGCAGGATCATATTTTGTAGCATGGCACATACCATGACAATTTGGGTATATGTAGTTGGTGAGTACTGCAAAGCTCCACCAGATGTGTCCAGGCACCGGCACCGTGACTTGAGCATCCCAAACACACGCTCTACATTTCGTGTTTGTGCGTGTGCCTCATTATGGAGCTCTTGTTCAGGTGTGTGTGCATTTCTGATGGGTGTCATCAGCCACTGCTCCAGTGCATATCCAGCATCCCCCACTAGGTGACTGGGATGTCCCCTTTGCCAAATGTCCAGTACAGCTGCGACAGATGCCAGATATGGGAATCATGGTAGCTTCCAGGGCAGCCAGCACACACATTCAGTATTATGCCCTGGGCATCACACACGACCTGGCAGTTGATGGAGTGTAAGCCCTTGTGGTTGACGTAGGCCCTACCTTGCTCACCAGCTGGTGCTTTGATGTGTATGTGTGTGCAGTCAATTGCACCCACTACCTCAGGGTATTCCACTATTTGCTGGAAGAGACGCATATTGTTGGCCAATACCTCACAGGAATTGGGGAAATATACATGATCACCGACATGTGCTGACATGGCATTCAGGAACTGGTGCAGTACCCTTGATGCTGATGCCTGTGAAATCCCCATCATATCACCAGTTGGTCTCTGGAAGGTACCTGTTGCTAGTATTCTTAGGCCAATACATACCTTGGTTTCCACTGGGATGGGTTCCCCTCTGTTTGTTCTGTGTGTGAGGCATGGCCTGCACAACTCAACAATTTGCTGCAGGAGGTCTCTGTCCACTCTATAGTGCTCCATTATCTCCAGCTCATGTAGCCGCTGGTAGGTTACCCTGGGTCTGTACACTCTTCTCTGTCTCCTCACTGTGGGTTGCTCAGCAGCATTCGCAATGGCACCACCCTCAGCATCTTGCACATGTTGCCTTATAACAGCAATGGCAGCCCCTAACATTTTTATGTCTCAGTTTAAGCTTTTTAAGTTTTCATTTCACTTTGTTGACTGCAGTGTTGCAGTGTTTCTGAGAAAAACATGGGGGAATGTTGTTTGCAGAGTTTTAAGTGCTGGGCTGGGCTGGGCTAGTGTACTGCCTGTGTAATTGGCTGATTCTGATTGATTTCACCTGGTAGCTCTGCTAGTTCTTCTTGGTTAACTTCCTACTACTTCTTTTCCTTCCTTTTCCCTTTCTGTTTCCACAAGGAGCAGCGCCGCACAAACAAGTGCAAACATGCGCACACACACGCACACAGTATATGCAGCTTTGCAAGAAACTTTAGTGATAGTCACAGCATACACCTTCAGTTTCTGGGTTTCAGTTTAGACAACTGTAAACACACCTCTTTTAGCCCTGAGTAACTCACAGCAAACACATGCCACTCTGCTCCAATAAGCTTACAGTCTTTTTGATACATACCCCCTTATGATGTCACCCATCTTCTACTCTGTTACTCCCCTTATCCTTCTCTTACACTCTAGGGACATGGTTCACATAGCAGGAAAAACTGAGATTCACTATCCTTATCCTTATTTGCATAGGATTGCCTACTAATGCTTGGTTACATTTCTCAGACTGAGCTTCCTCCCTTAGCAACCACTACTCAGTAGCCATGTTGTCTTCAGCCTGCCATTCACTTGCATGGCAGATTAATATTTTGAATTAAATCCATATTTGTGGCTTTTAAATTTTGATTTTCTGATTTTAGTGCGCCGCATGTTTGTGCGGCGCTGCGCTACGCTTAAACATCGGAGATCAAGGAAAAAAAAAATGTTTATTATTTTGCAACACATAAAAATGCCAATGGCCATATATTTGGCCATTGGCATGCTTCATCAACTGGATGCATCTTTTATTTGGAGTTGTCATGGCTCTGTTTTGCTATTTGCAGAACGGTACTCAGTTGCCAACCGAGTACATTTCTGCAAATAATACTACCCTTACTCGGACAGGTTAGTGTTTCCTGGATCGCAAATTTACCTCATTTGCACAACTTTCAGCAGCAAATGAAGTAATTTGCATAAACTAACACTGTCCATGCAAGAGTCATTTTAGGAGCTCTCATGCACGCCCCTGCCGGCTGCTCCTGGATCGCTCGGCAGAAATGTTGGCTGCATGGAGTCTTACTCTACTCTTAGACTCCGTGCAAGCCTTCATGAATCTGGCCCAATGTGTTGAAAGTTTGGGAGTGTTCAATGTTTGCCTGGAGCTTTTTTTAATGGGGGTCATGTACTGTATAAGTACATTGCTAATGCTACGTCTACGTTTTTGGTTTTCACTTTATCCAGGATTATTGCGCATCTGCTGGGGGGGGGTGAGAATTCCGCAGAATGTACTGATATCTTAATGCATGCTAATGCAAACACTGTTCTGCTGTCTAGGTTTATAGTACTGTTTAAATATCCCTGGTATTACAGCTTTTTCTGCAGTTATTTTTGGCTGTTTGAATTATGCTATTTTGAGGTTGATGGGGCTTGATATCTTATTACATGCTAATGTAAGCACTGTTCAGCTGTCTAGGTTTATAGTACTGTTTAATTATCCCTGATGTTACGCCTTGTTCTGCAGTTATTATTGGCTGTTTGAATTATGCTCTTTGGAGGTTGAGAGGACTTGTACATTGTTTACCATGCCTAATGTCAGGAGGGTAGTTAGCAGTTGTGAGAATGTTGCAGAAGGTGTAGATGTTTGAATGTATACTAATGCAAACCTTGTTACGCTACTATTGTGTTTACCAGCAATGTACTACTGATGCAATGGCTTAACTTTTTTGTTGCCCGTACTTATTGTGTTGAAAGGTTTGGAGTGTGGTTAGGACCTGTGAGAATGTTGCAGTGGTACAGAGGCTTGTCCTAATGTAACAACATTGCTACTAAATGCCAGTCAGTGTGGGTGACTTTGTGGGGAGTCAGTGTGGGTGTCTTTGTGTACCTCTTTGTGACTGGCTACCATGATGTGGTACTGAGGCTTGAAATAATGTAACAACATTGCTACTAAATGCCAGCTGTAGCTCTCGATCTCATGGCACAAAATCTGGACAAAGTCACAGATAATGGGGTTCCAGCCCTAAAGATCTGGGCAAAGTTTAAATATTGCTCTTATAAACTGAAAATGTTAGAATAAAAGGTCTTACCATGCATGTTCTGAAGGGTATATGAAGTTAATATGAAATGCCTGTCATTTAATGAATTCAGTCATCAATGATTTGCCACAAAAAATCCAGAAAACTCCAAATTGAGAAACAGACCAAACAAGAGTCACATCTGGACATTCTTTGAAAATCTGGGCAGTTGAGTACGCAGTCAGTGTCTGCATCTGTGAGTGGCTACCTTGCTGTGGTACAATGATTTGTCCATAATATACCATTGGCACTAAATGCCATTTGGTGTGTGTGTGTGTGTGTGTGTGTGTGTGTGTGTGTGTGTGTGTGTGTGTGTGTGTGTGTGTGTGTGTGTGTGTGTGTGCAGCTAAGTGGCAACCTTGCTGTGGTACAGGGGTTTCATAATGTCACATTGGTACTAAATGCCAGTCAGTGTGTGCACCTGTGAGTTCTTACCTTGCTGTGGTACAGGGGTTTATCGGAATGTAACATTGGTACTAAATGCCAGTCAGTGTGTGTACCCGAGTCGCTATCTTGCTGTGGTACAGGGTTGGTCATAATGTAAAACTGGCACTAAATGACAGTCAGTGTGTGTACCTGTGAGTAGCTACCATGCTGTACTAGAGGGGTTTATCGTAATGTAACCTTGGTACTACATGCCAGTCTGTGGCTTGGCACATCAATTCTTAATGATCTGATTGTAGTGACACTAGTGGTTAAATGGTGCTGGATGAGCTTGACAGGGAAGGGGGTGTAATGGCAATGTGGTCACGCTTGATGTTCTCTTGAGTAGGGCCCCCAACTTGAACCTTGCTGGGGGGCATCCAAAATGCTAGCACCGGCCCTGGTTGCTGCTGTAAGACTGTCTTGAAATAATTTTCAGCAAGGTACTTCCACCTGGTTGTTTAAGCTGGCTGTTGGTAGCATAGCACTTGTGGATCTTTTCTACTTTATTTTTACATCAGGAAGATTAGTTTTTTTTCATCTTGTGGCAAGAGACATGCTCGTGCCTGGACTGTAAGGGCTGTGAAACAGACAAAAGGGCTCATAGTGTAGTCATTTTATTGGCCAGAGGCAGGGCCTGTGTTAATATTTTAGGGGCATCAAGCAAGTAAAAATAAGCCAGCAGCAAGTAGACTGTATTCAAGCAAAAAGTAGTTTAATAAAAACTACTCAAACAGCATTATGGCATCCTAGCACAAGCATTATGGCATCCTAGCACAAACCGGTTTCGGCCTGGGTTTTAGACCTAGCCTTCTTCAGTGTACAGCAAGGAGGCTTGTCAAAGTTGCTGAATTTAAACAAGTAGAGCCATACTGATTGGTTAAAAAATTTTTGGACATTTGCTGATAAATAATCAGCAAAAATAATAAGAATTAATACATTCAAATACATTAAGGACCAGAATACATTCAGTGATACAAAAACTAACTATATATATATATATATATTTATACATATATATGTATTCTGTTATATATATCTAGATATTGAAACACCAAATATACATAATCAAATATACAACAAGGATGTATCCTATATAAAAATGTTTATTTATAAACATTCATTTAACCCTGGATTAAATAATGCACCCAATTTGGTTATCCATCAATATATATATATATATATATAGTTAGTTTTTGTATCACTGAATGTATTCTGGTCCTTAATGTATTTGAATGTATTAATTCTTATTATTTTTGCTGATTATTTATCAGCAAATGTCCAAAAATTTTTTAACCAATCAGTATGGCTCTACTTGTTTAAATTCAGCAACTTTGACAAGCCTCCTTGCTGTACACTGAAGAAGGCTAGGTCTAAAACCCAGGCCGAAACCGGTTTGTGCTAGGATGCCATAATGCTTGTGCTAGGATGCCATAATGCTGTTTGAGTAGTTTTTATTAAACTACTTTTTGCTTGAATACAGTCTACTTGCTGCTGGCTTATTTTTTCTTTTTGGTTTATTCACGGAGAGCCGGGCAGCTCCTTACGCGCAGGGGGACACTTTTGCACAGGCATCAAGCAAGTGTCAAGTTGGAGGCCCCCTGAACACTTCACCCCCCTCTCACCCCCAAAAGGGCCCTTAACTATACCAGAAGAATGTAGTACCCCTGAAATTACAGACTCTCAGGTTAAAACAGCCCTCTCCAAAGCCAAAAATACAGCATCAATGGGACCAGACGGTGTCCCAGGCTGTGTCCTACACAAGCTCAAAGATGAACTAACCCCTCACCTAAACACACTGTTTAAACTCAGCCTCTTCACAGGCTACATGCCCACAGAGTGGCACACAGCAACGGGTATTCCACTTCACAAAGGTGGAGCCACAACGGATCCCAGGAACTATTGCTCTATAAGCCTGACTAGCTTGGTCTGCAAAGCTATGGAGTGCATCATCATGGATCTCATTAACAGAGACATTGGAAACCTCCAAACACTGGACCCTACCCAGTTCGGCTTTGTTAAGGGCAGATCATGCCTCCTAAATCTGGTGGACTTCTTTGAGGCAGTTACCAAGGCTTTAGATGAGGGAAAGGTGGTCCACACATCTTACCTAGACCCTGCAAAGCCCTTCAACGCCATTCCCCACTCAAGTATTATCGACATGCCCACCAGCCTGAACATAAACCCCTACGTCATGAGATGGGTTGCCAACTGGCTCACAGACAGAACCCACATGGTAAGAGTTGCGGGAGCTAGGTCTGACTCTAAACCGGTTACAAGTGGCATTCCCCAGGGCTCAGTTCTAAGACCCCTCCTGTTTGGCATATACTTCTCAGAGGTACAGGCAAGCACAGGAGGACTATGGCTGACCAAGTTCACAGACAACTGCAAATTGGGGGCTATAATTGACTCTCCGGCTGACACAGACATCCTCCAAAAGGGTCTCACTGAGACAGATACCTGGTGTCAAAACCATGGCCTCAAGCTAAATGCCAAAAAGTGCATAGTCGTCCCCTTTGGAAAAAACAAAGTATCCACAAATTAACACATAGGTGGTAGCCCCTAAATATGGAAGACATAATAAGGGATCTGGGGATCCAAGTAGATAGTAACCTCTCCTTTGCTAATCTCATTGCCAAAGTGGTTAGAAAATCCTTCTATGTGGCCCAGCTAATCACAAAAGAGTTTGCATACAGATTGAAAGAGGTCATTGGGTCCCTCTATGCATCACTCATCAGACCCATCATAGAGTACAATGCCCCATTTGGGATGCACCTTACAAGACACCTGCAACAACTGGAAAGACCACAGAAGTACCTCACCAAGAGGATCACTGGCCTCAAGCAGATGCCCTATCCAGCTTGACTGAAGAAACTCCAGCTGTACTCGGTTGCATACCACCTACTCAATGGTGATCTCTGCCTGACATACAAGACCATGTCCAACCCAGAATTGATGGACATGCTCCACCTAAATAAAACCATAACCCCTTGAGCCAGATGCTCCAGGAATCTAAACCTCACCACAACAATAAATGGGACTTCTGGAGGGATATATTCTTGTTCCAGAGACTTCCCATGCTCAGGAACAAGATTCCAATCTACACTAGGCAGAGCTCCTCGCTAACCCTCTTCAAGAGAAATATTGATGAGTGGATGGGAAACAGAAAGTTTACCCCAGGGATCACTTCAACGGCTCTGCTGCACAGAGGCACAGGGAACTAATCTAAGAGGGGGCGAAAGCCAACATATTCCGGCTAGGCTTATAAATGCCTTCAGGCAGATAGCCTAGTACCTACCTATGAACCTATGAACTTACAGTTTAAGTATCATCCTGTTACTTCCACCCTCCTACACAACCTGTAAACTCAGTCTGCAGTTTTTATAAGGAGTAATATGCACAGACTGAGTTGCAGCTACAATGCTCTTATATAATGACAGGACTGTGTACCACACCTTGGTGGTCCATCTCAAAGACAGACATTCACAGAGAGTGGCATTTAGTTGCAACATTACAACAACTCTACATGCAGGCCTGTGCTGTTGTTGTACCCCCCCCCCCCCACACACACACACACACATGCAAACACACATGAGTGCACACACAAACACACGTACACACACACACACACACACACACACACACACACACACACACACACACACACACACACACACACACACACACACACACACACACACATCCTCCAGTGGCCCCCCCTCTGTTTTTTCCCCATCCCAAGCTCCCCACACCATGTGCATTACTTCTTTCTGCTTTTTCTCACATTGTACCATACTCTTCAGCATTTCAAGAAGCCATTACTTAGTATATGTTCTGATGTACATTTTAAATTATGTTTTTTTAATGCAACGTTTCCATCCAATGATAGCTTGAAAAGAATTTAAAATTATGACTAAAGAAAGAAATTCAGTGTTGCTCTTCAGCTTTAATTTTCCTTGCATCCTTTCAACACACCTTATCTGACCAAGATAGCACAGCAATGACCATTAAGAAATAACACAATTAAGCCAGGCCCCCTGAAGCCATAGCGTTACAGATGATCTGAGGTGTATTTTAGAGCATTTTTCCAACCTTTTTAATACAATGGTTACCTGAACAATAATCATGAGTAAGAAAAGTGTTTCAGTCTCATTATTTTCTTTCAAAGAAGACATAAGTTGTGCCCTAGGCTTAATGTTCAAAACTAAGGTTATACCACCTGCCCCTCTTTATGCAGGGCAGTCCCTATTTGAGCATTTGTGTCCTGCAAAAGACTTGAAAATAGTGAATTACCTGAGAGTTTAGGACTGAAAATATTTCATGTGTTTCCTTTAATAGTTGCATAAAGCAATTGCTTTGTATCTGAAACACCTAAATAATATAAGAGACAACATTAACAAATAAAGCTGTATAAGAATGAACTTTTATTTTTGCAAAAAAAAATGAATTCTAGTCCTTTGCATTGGTTGTAGGCATGGCTTATCCTGCAAAAAATTGTTTCCATAAGAAAAAATTCCTGTTTTGGCTAATTGAAAAGGTGGTAACTCTAGTTTGAAACTAACAACATAGCAGCTCACAATAAACAAATAGGACAACTGTTTGTAAGAATGCACAAATTTTATCTGGGAATAATGCCTGCCTACCCCCCCCCCCCCCAAAAAAAAAAACTGTCTGCCTCTGCATCCCTCCAGTGCTATATTGGGTTAAAAGCAAAAGTTCAAATGGGCACAATCATGTATTTCAAGAGCTTACTGTAATACATAAACACCTCATGCCTCCTCACTCCTCACCCCTTCTACCAAGGTGGCCACCTATTACTGTAATACATAAACACATCATGCCTCCTCACTCCTAACTCCTTCTACCAAGGTGGCCACCTATTACTGTAATACATGAACACATCATGCCTCCTCACTCCTCACCCCTTCTACCAAGGTGGCCACCTATTACTGTAATACATATACACATCATGCCTCCTCACTCCTCACCCCTTCTACCAAGGCAGCCACCTATTACTGTAATACATAAACACCTCATGCCTCCTCACTCCTCACCCCTTCTACCAAGGTGGCCACCTATTACTGTAATACAAAAACACATCATGCCTCCTCACTCCTCACCCCTTCTACCAAGGTGGCCACCTATTACTGTAATACATAAACACATCATGCCTCCTCACTCCTCACTCCTTCTACCAAGGTGGCCACCTATTACTGTAATACATAAACACATCATGCCTCCTCACTCCTCACCCCTTCTACCAAGGTGGCCACCTATTACTGTAATACATAAACACATCATGCCTCCTCACTCCTCACTCCTTCTACCAAGGTGGCCACCTATTACTGTAATACATAAACACATCATGCCTCCTCACTCCTCACCCCTTCTACCAAGGTGGCCACCTATTACTGTAATACATAAACACATCATGCCTCCTCACTCCTCACCCCTTCTACCAAGGTGGCCACCTATTACTGTAATACATAAACACATCATGCCTCCTCACTCCTCACCCCTTCTACCAAGGTGGCCACCTATTACTGTAATACATAAACACATCATGCCTCCTCACTCCTCACCCCTTCTACCAAGGTGGCCACCTATTACTGTAATACATAAACACATCATGCCTCCTCACTCCTCACCCCTTCTACCAAGGTGGCCACCTATTACTGTAATACATAAACACATCATGCCTCCTCACTCCTCACCCCTTCTACCAAGGTGGCCACCTATTACTGTAATACATAAACACATCATGCCTCCTCACTCCTCACCCCTTCTACCAAGGTGGCCACCTATTACTGTAATACATAAACACATCATGCCTCCTCACTCCTCACCCCTTCTACCAAGGTGGCCACCTATTACTGTAATACATAAACACATCATGCCTCCTCACTCCTCACCCCTTCTACCAAGGTGGCCACCTATTACTGTAATACATAAACACATCATGCCTCCTCACTCCTCACCCCTTCTAACAAGGTGGCCACCTATTACTGTAATACATAAACACATCATGCCTCCTCACTCCTCACCCCTTCTACCAAGGTGGCCACCTATTACTGTAATACATAAACACATCATGCCTCCTCACTCCTCACCCCTTCTACCAAGGTGGCCACCTATTACTGTAATACATAAACACCTCATGCCTCCTCACTCCTCACCCCTTCTACCAAGGCAGCCACTTATTACTGTAATACATAAACACCTCATGCCTCCTCACTCCTCACCCCTTCTACCAAGGTAGCCACTTATTACTGTAATACATAAACACCTCATGCCTCCTCACTCCTCACCCCTTCTACCAAGGTAGCCACTTATTACTGTAATACATAAACACCTCATGCCTCCTCACTCCTCACCCCTTCTACCAAGGTAGCCACTTATTACTGTAATACATAAACACCTCATGCCTCCTCACTCCTCACCCCTTCTACCAAGGTAGCCACTTATTACTGTAATACATAAACACCTCATGCCTCCTCACTCCTCACCCCTTCTACAAAGGCAGCCACCTATTACTGTAATACATAAACACATCATGCCTCCTCACTCCTCACCCCTTCTACCAAGGTGGCCACCTATTACTGTAATACATAAACACCTCATGCCTCCTCACTCCTCACCCCTTCTACCAAGGCAGCCACCTATTACTGTAATACATAAACACATCATGCCTCCTCACTCCTCACCCCTTCTACCAAGGTGGCCACCTATTACTGTAATACATAAACACCTCATGCCTCCTCACTCCTCACCCCTTCTACCAAGGTAGCCACTTATTACTGTAATACATAAACACCTCATGCCTCCTCACTCCTCACCCCTTCTACCAAGGCAGCCACCTATTACTGTAATACATAAACACATCATGCCTCCTCACTCCTCACCCCTTCTACCAAGGTGGCCACCTATTACTGTAATACATAAACACCTCATGCCTCCTCACTCCTCACCCCTTCTACCAAGGCAGCCACCTATTACTGTAATACATAAACACATCATGCCTCCTCACTCCTCACCCCTTCTACCAAGGCAGCCACCTATTACTGTAATACATAAACAGATCATGCCTCCTCACTCCTCAATCCTTCTACCAAGGTGGCCACCTATTACTGTAATAAATAAACACCTCATGCCTCCTCACTCCTCACCCCTTCTACCAAGGCAGCCACCTATTACTGTAATACATAAACACATCATGCCTCCTCACTCCTCACTCCTTCTACCAATGTGGCCACCTATTACTGTAATACATATACACATCATGCCTCCTCACTCCTCACCCCTTCTACCAAGGCAGCCACCTATTACTGTAATACATAAACACCTCATGCCTCCTCACTCCTCACCCCTTCTACCAAGGTGGCCACCTATTACTGTAATACATATACACATCATGCCTCCTCACTCCTCACCCCTTCTACCAAGGCAGCCACCTATTACTGTAATACATAAACACCTCATGCCTCCTCACTCCTCACCCCTTCTACCAAGGTGGCCACCTATTACTGTAATACATATACACATCATGCCTCCTCACTCCTCACCCCTTCTACCAAGGCAGCCACCTATTACTGTAATACATAAACACCTCATGCCTCCTCACTCCTCACCCCTTCTACCAAGGTAGCCACTTATTACTGTAATACATAAACACCTCATGCCTCCTCACTCCTCACCCCTTCTACCAAGGTGGCCACCTATTACTGTAATACATATACACATCATGCCTCCTCACTCCTCACCCCTTCTACCAAGGCAGCCACCTATTACTGTAATACATAAACACCTCATGCCTCCTCACTCCTCACCCCTTCTACCAAGGTGGCCACCTATTACTGTAATACATAAACACATCATGCCTCCTCACTCCTCACCCCTTCTACCAAGGCAGCCACCTATTACTGTAATACATAAACACCTCATGCCTCCTCACTCCTCACCCCTTCTACCAAGGTGGCCACCTATTACTGTAATACATATACACAGCTTTCCTTCTCAGTCCTCACCCCTTCCACCTTGGCATTCACCTAGGAATGTAATACACCCCTTCCACCAAAGCATCCACCTAGTAATGTAATACATATACACAGCACACCTCCTCACTCCTCAACCTTCCACAAAGACAGCCACCTCTTACTGTAATACATATACACAGCACACCTCCATACTCCTCATCCCTTCAACCAAGGTAGCCACTTATTACTGTAATACATAAACACCTCATGCCTCCTCACTCCTCACCCCTTCTACCAAGGTGGCCACCTATTACTGTAATACATATACACAGCTCTCCTTCTCAGTCCTCACCCCTTCCACCTTGGCATTCACCTAGGAATGTAATACACCCCTTCCACCAAGGCATCCACCTAGTAATGTAATACATATACCAGCACACCTCCTTACTCCTCAACCTTCCACAAAGGCAGCCACCTCTTACTGTAATACATATACACAGCACACCTCCATACTCCTCATCCCTTCAACCAAGGTAGCCACTTATTACTGTAATACATAAACACCTCATGCCTCCTCACTCCTCACCCCTTCTACCAAGGTGGCCACCTATTACTGTAATACATATACACAGCTCTCCTTCTCAGTCCTCACCCCTTCCACCTTGGCATTCACCTAGGAATGTAATACACCCCTTCCACCAAGGCATCCACCTAGTAATGTAATACATATACACAGCACACCTCCTCACTCCTCAACCTTCCACAAAGGCAGCCACCTCTTACTGTAATACATATACACAGCACACCTCCATACTCCTCATCCCTTCAACCAAGGTAGCCACTTATTACTGTAATACATATATACAGCACACCTCCGCACTCCTCACCCCTTCCACAAAGACAGCCTTGTATTACTGTAATACATATATACAGCATGCCTCCGCACTCCACACCCCTTCCACCAAGACATCCACCTAGTAATGTAATACATATACACAGCATGCATTCTCACTCCTCAACCCTTCCACCAAGGCAGCCACCTATTACTGTAATACACATATACAGCATGCACCACACTTCTCACCCCTTCCACCAAGGCAGCCACCTATTACTGTAATACATATACACAGCATGCCTCCTCACTCCTCAACCCTTCTACCAAGGCAGCCACCTCCATGTATTACTGATGTGTGATTGTTAGGAAAGTGAAAAAATAATACTTACAGTTATGTACTCCACTTTTTCACTCCAAGACAGTATACTGCCCCTACCTAAGCAATAGTAACTTTCTTTTGTACACCTCCAAGGTCTGTGAGCAAAGCCAGATCATGATCAAAATGATCAACCGGAGTCTTAGGTAGGGTAATAGAACAGGTATCCCCCCACAACCATTCCAGTGTCTTATTGCTTGGCTGTCTCTGCCCTGATACATTAAACACTGTTCATACCTGTCAGTGTGCATAATGTTATACTATTTTCTTCTTTACTTTTACAATAATTGCTTAAATTTGATTTAAAACCTGTATTTTAAGTATTACAGAGTTGGCTGCAGTGGTTAGCATTGTTGCCTCACAGCAACAGGCTCACTGGTTCAATTCTCAGCTGGAGAGCCTTCTGTGTGGAGTCTGCATGTCCTCCCTGTTTTTGAGTGAATTTTAAAGACAAGCAGGTAGGCGCCTGTGCATGTGTGTCCCTTCTGTGAAGGTTAGGTGCTGATCTGGCAACTTGACACTGTAAAAACTTCACTGCCAATCAATCTGTGAACTGGTGTTCTGCTGTGGCGACCCCTAACCAGGAAAAGATGAAAGACATTGCAATTTCAAATTTGACAGCACAAACCCCAATGGATTTTTGCTAAAGAAATCAAAACAAAATAGTTTCACATTAAAAACAGACTTATAATGAGCAATAGTAAACTTCTCTTACATTGACACTCACATTTATTAAAAATGCATCTGGACAAGCCCAGCAATTACAGCAGCATTGCTGACAAATTCTTCTCAGATGTCTGTGTCAAAAAATTAACAACTATAATAATGACGTCACTTATTTCAAATTTGTTTTACATAAACTCAGTGGCCAAAGTACTCCGGCTTAATTCTCTCTCTGTCACACACTCGTGCACACACACACACATGCACACAGACACACACACACACACACACACACACACACACACACACACACACACACACACACACACACACACACACACACACACACACACACACACACAAGCACACACATGCAGAGCTTCCTGGACATCATAAATACAAACACCCGCTACAGTCTCCAAAATACTGGACCTTCTACTCACAAATTTAGGAGAACACTGCACCCACCCCCCTACCCCCTACCCCCCCCCCCCACAGTGCCTCATTCTCCCCAGTAAGGACCTACCATAAAGATGTTTGATTCAAAATCAAAATCAACTCTGTAATCCCATTAAAACCTGTAACAGTTATGAACTATTGCATGGCAAACTACCTTTTAGTAAGGGATGGTTTGTTAAAATTCAATGCCCATCCAAACCACGAGAGCACAGTAGCCTACATTGAACTGCTCTCAGAAAATCTATACAACTATGTCAATGGCTGCATAGATGCCACTGTACCTACCAGAAGTAAGCACAGGACTAACCCCAGAAACAAACTGCCCTGGTGGCATGACTAATTAAATAGGATATACAAAAAAATGAAAAAAATACATGGCAAAAATCGGGAAACGTAATTCCCAGAAAGGTAAAAACTATCTCAATCAAACTAAGCAGGCAACTAAGAGGGATAATTAGGTATCTTTCATGTTAAGATAGCCTCCCAGGTGAAAGATAACAATAAAGCCCTCTTCAGCTATGTCAGAAACCTCAAGGGCTGCATACAGCAATGTGCTGAACTGGTGGTTAATGGTACCACATTCACTGAGCCTGGCAATATAGCGAACCTTTTACTGGACAAATTCAATTCCAAATTTACCCTCGTATCACCTCCAATCATCCCCCAAGAGATACTCTCAAAGATAACCCCCTCCAACTATAACTAGGGAGAAAGTACTGGTTGTTCTCGCTAAAGCCAAAAACATAGTCTCAGTGGGCCCCAATGACATCCCAGAATGCCTCCTGATCATTCTAAAATACACTTATAATGATCCTGGAGTCACTATTTAACTAGTGTCTTAAAACAGGTTTTGTGCCACAAGAATGGAGGACTGCAGCGGTCAACCCCCTTCATTAGAGTGGACCTTCAACTGATGCTAGAAACCACAGACTCTTTAGTCTGACTACTGTTATTTGCAAAGCCATGGAAAGAATTATTATGGAAAGTATCAACAAGGACATAGCAGGCCTTCCAACACTGGATCCATCACAGTTTGGCTTTGGCAAAGGAAGGTCTTGCTTACTGAATCTGGTAGATTTCTTTGAAAAGGTCAGTAAGGCAATGGATGAAGGAAAAGTGGTGCATGCTGCCTACCTAGATGTAGCTAAAACATTTCATACAATACCCCATTCAAGCATTGTCAACAAACTTACAGAATTAGACAAAAATCTTTTATAACATGCTGGATAGATAGCTGGCTCATGAACAGGCCTTAGAGGTTAAGCTCAGTGAGGCCACCTCTACAAAGAAGCCAGTCATCAGTGGAGTCTCTCAAGGTTCTGTGCTAGGCTCACTCATCTTTGGCATATACTTTGTGGAAGTCAAAGCCAACGTCAAAGGCCTCTGGCTAACCAAGTTCACAAATTATTGCAAACTGGGAGTACTCACATGGTCTATCACAGTCAAATGTTTGGTGCCAAAGTCATGGCTTAAAATTCAATACCAAGAAAGGCATTATAGTATCTTTTGGGAAGTTGACCACCCCAGGAAACCACACCATCAGTAAAACACCCCTTGAAGTTAATTCACTAGAGATCTGAGAATTCATGTAGATAGTCACCTAGCCTTTGACTAACATGTGTCAAAGGTAGTAAGAAAATCTTTCTATGTTGTTCAACTTAAATGAAAGGGCATGACGTCTAGATCCAGAGAGGTCATCGTACAACCTATACTCAGCCCTCATCAGACCCATCATAGAGTTTAATGCCCCCTTTAGTATATAACTGACCAGACACATGCAGAAACTGAAAGGTCCACAAAGGTTCCTTTCAAAAAGAATATAGAGAGTAAATACAGTGCCCTATGCTGATGGCGTCATGGCCCTGTCTCTTTACTTGTTATCATACAGACTTCTACAAGGGTATCTTTGCCTGGCATACAAGGCATCACTGGACTCTTTTTGATTAAACTTTTGCATATCCACAAAACAAACAGCATCAGAACTACTAAATCAAAATATATGTTTCTCAGAGAATTCCCATTCTGGAACTTTTCCATCCATGTGAAGCAGAGCTCCTCGCTAAGCTTTTTGGACCAATAAAATTCAGAAATTCAACCCTGGACTAGCACCTATGTCTCTGATACACAGAGGCAGTCAGTAAATCACTTCCTGTATAAATCAAATTTGTGGGTCACATTTGTGTTGCACAGTTGGGCTTATAAGGGCCCTAGTGATCTTTAGCCTAATATACACTTATGAACCTATGAACTATGGAGTGCTGTTGTACGTGATGTTGGTCCCCCACACTGCCATCATTCACATACACACTGATAAAGCTAAGCCTCATCAATCACCTGCTGCACTGATGTAGTCCCCCACCCCAATCTTCAAAAGATTGACTTTTATCTGAGGTCATGCTGATACAAAATGGTGATCAGGAAAAATCACTTTAGACTTAGGTCCTCAGCTTCTGTCACACAGACAAGGGCACACAGACTCACACACACAGACACGCACACACACACACACACACACACACACACACACACACACACACACACACACACACACACACACACACACACACAAGCACGTATCTCTGTGCATGCATACATGCATACACACATACACACACACACACACACACACACACACACACACACACACACACACACACACACACACCAACCAAGAGGTCTATATTAGTTTGCCGAAAGTTATTTTCTGCGAATACCTTTCCGTTGACCCCTATTCAGTGAAAATTGCTTCCATGATTTCCTGAATTTACCAAGGGCAGGAAAACAATTGCCCGCAATGTGACGGAACCCAAAACCACCTAAATCTAACGCACCCAAGTGGGGGGGCTTCAGCCACACACCCCACAATGTGAGGGGCTACACCCCCCCACACACACCCAACTACATATACCAACTCTGAGATCACACTACAGTAGGGAAAAGGGCAATGTTGTGTAGTCAGCCAATTGCTTCCCCGCCCTTGGTAAATTCAATGAATTGGGGAAATTTTTTTTCACTGAATAGGGGTTGACAGAAAGGTGTTTGCTCAAAATAACTTTCAGCAAACTAATATAGACCCCCAAACAAGATCTAACTTAGTGTTTACAATGTCACTAAGAAAAGCACAGGATAACAGTAAACTTGATTTTACTTAGGACATCCACTTGTATTCTTGCTTACTGCCCAGCAATTTCTCCACAAGGTTTTTTGAAGTTGCTGCTCTTAGCCCTACATTCAATGACTTTAGTTAAACTAAATATGTTATTCAGCCACTAAAATACATATTGTATTTGCCATATTTGTTTGAGAGATTAATTAATTTATTTTTTTGTTGTGTATCCTGCACTTACTTTTTAACTTTTCCTGAATCCTTGATTGGTGAGCAGTGGTGTGGATATTAATTGAACTCCTGTAGCCTGTAAGTAGTTGTCACTAAAAAGTTGTACTCTCAAGCAGCCACAAAATAGACATTCAGACTTTTTTATCAGAATAGTTTTATTTATTTACTTTTTGTTAGCTTAGTTAGTTAGGGAGAGCAGGCAAAAAATGTCAGCAGAGGATTATGGCAAGCTGACAAGAAACCAGTTGGCTGAGATGTGCCAAGCCAAAGGACCGGTGCATGCCATCCTGACTAAAGGGAAAATGTTTGCAGCCTTAGTCACAGCTGCAGCACAGACCAGCAACCAGTAAGACAACCAGTCTGGCACTGGGGATGTGCATCTCTCAGAAACAGGACAGTTCAACTTTTCCTCAGAGGACTTAAAAATCCATATGGAGATAAAGAGACATGAACTGGAGGAAAAACATTTGGAACTAGAATCATCAGAGAGACTGCAGTTTTTGGAAGCTGAAGAAAAGGATAAGCAGTGTCAACATGAGAGGGAGATGCTGACTCTTTGCCAGGGTCATGGAGGTAATGGGAAAGGGAATAACACATTTCTGCCATAATTTACAGAGGGTGATAATTTTTATAGTTTTATACATATATTTGTAAGGATATGTTGACCAAGGGTTCTGGGTACAGTTCCTGACCCCCTTACTCCAGAGTAAAGCTGTAACTGCTGTTTATAAATTTCTTAAACTATGATATGTTAAAATATGTTTATGGGAATGTTTTAAGGTAACACCTGAAGCATACAGAAAGAAGCTTTGTGAGAATAAACACAAGGCAAATGAAAGTGCATGTGATTATATTTCTGAACTAAGCACTTTTTTTCATAGGTGGATGAGTGGGTGTTAGGTCACCACTTTTCAAGGGTTGGCAAACCTTTTGGTGAGGCAACAAACCCTTAGCACTTTGCCTGAGGTCATGAGAATTTGATTGGTAGACAGGGAGTGCAGCTCTGCAGATGAACTGGGGGGGATCTATACTTAGCAAGCATGGTAGCACTGCACAGGAAAGGGATACCCGGTGTTGCATATGGATATAAGGGAGCCCATGATGGGCAGCTAAACTGCCCTAACAGAGTCCACCAGTAACAGGGGAAAGTACTAGTTCAGGTATATTGCCAGGATCAAGGGTTAAATGTTTTACATGTAACGAGTGGGGCCATGTAGCATATACATATCCATGGAGGCAAGATGGAGAACAAAAGATGGGGAAGCCAGCAAGTGTGAAATAGAGAATGCCAATGATAAGTTGTCTGGAGACAATGGAGGTACCAAACTACCACCAGAGTTTGTATGCTATCTTGAATAACTGGTAAACCAAAAAAAACACACATAGGATAAATGGTATGCCACTAAATACTAAGAGAAACACAAAATAGCAGACAACCAGCACAAGGCTAAAATAACACCCCAGCATTTATTAGAATTAGGTAAGTGCTTTCTAGACCACATGGGTCACTTCATCACACCATTACAAACAACATCTCACTCTTATATATATTCCTAACTAATACAATCTAATAAAAACAGAAAACCTGTAAAAAGATTAAAATGACATGTTCATAGCCATCCTGTAATACTCTGTACAACAGAGGAAGCAAGTCCAATGTTCTATATCATGGGTCTATATCAGATCATTGAAACAGCTCATTATCGAATGCTGTAACGTCAAACTGCAAAACCCGACCCCTCACAATATCAAAACCTCAAAACAGCAAATTTTTTTCCCATGGAAAATATTCACTGTTCCAAGAAACACACACACCACAAGCACATTAAAAATCAGCAATCCACACACATACATTTAAAAGTTACATCTAACCCTACACTACACTGCACATACACTACTATCTATCCATTTACCTTAACCCAGACCCTGACCCTAAGGTCCGTCACTATCGCACACTCACCTCACCCGTGCCCTAACCCTAACTCACTTAACCCACCCCTAACCCCAAATTCTCACTATTGGACACTCACTTCACCCACTCCCTAACCCTAACTCACTTAACCCACCCCATCCCCAAATTCTGTCACAATCGCACACTTACCTGACCTGCGCCCTAACCCTAACTCACCCAACCCATGCCCTAACCCGAACGTCCGCACAATCACACACTTACCTTAACCCAACCCGTAACTTTCCACTGCATCGCTGAAAACAGCGAAGCCACAACAACAGCCAACTGAAATCTTTCCCTAGAAAGAATTCAGTTTTGTGCAGCTTCTCTGTTTTCAGCTTTCACGATATTGGGTTCGATATTAGATCATTAGAAATTCTGCCGTTTTGATGATATAATACAGACCCCTGCATCACTATGTTGGACTCAAACTTAAAGATTCATGCACAGCAATACAGAAAAATGTTAAAATAATAAATGTAACAATAATATATTAACTCTCAACACTCTCATATACTAAATGTTAAATATCAACACTCAAATCATCTAAAATCATCTAAAAATTCCCCTCGATTTAAGAACTGGCTTAATGGGAACCATCCCATTTAAGCCTGAGCCCCTATCTGCCCTGAACTTAAGTATCCAACGTACCTCACTCCTCTCCATTCTATTCTCAATATTCCCCATCCTCACACCTTCATTCACTACTTCAATAACCATAAAGCTAAAGGTATGTGCACTTCCCCTCTATAATACATGCCTCGACAGGCCACTGGAAGTATTCCCTATTCGCATAAAATAGGTGTGCTTCCTTATCCTTTCTCATAACATTCTATTAGTTTTTCCAATATAAAAGGAATAGCAGCATCGACACTGTGCTAGATAAACTAGATTTCTAATGTCATAGCTGGCTTTGACATTAAACTTATAATTCCTATGTGTATCTTGGTGCATAAACACCCCCTCACTACAAATATAACTACAATAGCTAGAATTATTACATGGGAATGTCCCCACATCCCTATCAGGGTAACATAACATCCTTTTTAAAGATTTCCGGTTCTTAAAACAGAAATGTGAGCGGCCCCTACCACCTTCCTAATCTTCTCATCTGTCATTAATAAGGGCCGATGTTTTCTAAAGACCTTAGTTACCTTTTCTACATTACTAGTATAAAATAAGGAAAAGTTCACATTACTTCTATCCACCATCCCATTAACATTATTTGCCTCTAACCCAATCCCAGAAGCAAAATATGGTCTTGCTCTAGTACCCTTTAATCCATCCATTTGCTGTAGTACTTCAGATTATAACCCCTCTCCACAAGACCTCCCTTCAGTGTAACCAGTCCCTCCTTATAATTCTCATCCACCACATTCAGTCTTGAAACTCTCATCCTATGACCTTTAATGACATTCTTAAAAACACATCTCGGGTGCATTCCTTCCTATACAGTCCTGTGGTAAAGGATAAGTCAGAGTGCCTTCCCACCACAATGTCAAGGAACTCAATATCTGTGTATGAATATTTAAATGTAAACTTCAAAAATTCTGTACTCTCCCTGTAGGAATTCAACAAACTCCTCCAGCCGCTCTATAGAGCCTTCCCATTCCACAAAGACATCGTCAGCGAAACGTCAATATAATCTAACACCATCCTGATATAGTGCTAACTTAAATACAACACTTGATTCCCATTGGACCAATGCTACATTGGCGTAGCTATTGGCACAGCATGTGCCTGTAGCCATCCCATTCTTGGAGAATAGAACAGAGAGGAGTGAGGTACATTGGATACTTAAGTTCAGAGCGGATAGGGGTTCAGGCTTGAATGGGATGGTTCCCATTAAGCTAGTTCTTAGATTGAGGGGACTTTGTAGATGATTTTAGAAGATTTGAGTGTTGATATTTAACATTTAGTATATGAGAGTGTTGGGGGTTAATATATTATTGTTACATTTTGTATTTTAACATTTTTCTGTATTGTTGTGCCTGTATCTTTAAGTTTGAGTCCAACGTAGTGACGTAGAACATTGAAGTTTGCTTCCTCTGTTGTATGGAGCATTAAAGGATGGATATGAACATGTGAGTTTAATATTTTTACAGGTTTTCTGATTTTATTAGATTGTATTAGTTAGGAATATATATAAGAGGGAGATATTGTTGTTTGTGCATTTGTAATGGTCTGATGAAGCGATCCATGTGGTCAAGAAAGTGCTTACCTAATTCTAATAAATGCTGCAGTTTTATTTTAGCTGTGTGTTGGTTGTCCACTATTTTGCTTTTGTTTTTTTATCCTATCTTGGTGGATGGAAAACAGGCCACTGCTAAGAGAGACACAGTCTCTAATATAACCATTGTGAAGCCTGAAGTGGTTAAAGAAGAGCAGTAATTGCTTGGGCAGTCCACTCCAGTCAGAGCTTTAGAGGAGATTCCATTCCAAATGCCTTTGGCCAGGGTTCACCTTGACTGGCAGGATGGAAAAGGAAGCAAGCAAGTAGGTGTGTCTGAGGATATCCCTTCTGATGTCTTGATAGGGAATACTTTTGATAATGCAGTACCTTGTGTGCATGCAGTGACACCAAATCAGGCTTGGAGACAGGAAAGTGGGTCTGTTAGCCTAGGGATGACCCAGACAGACCACTTCCCTGAAGCCAGGACTGGTGATGTGGCTAATTCATGGAGGGAGCTACCCTATAGCAGTGAGACTGAAGATGAGCTTTGGCTGCTGGTAGGTATTGATGTTCCCTTGGGCAGGGTAATTGCAAGGGTAGATGTAAGTGGTAGTACCCAGGCTGACAGTGGGGCACGGCTGTCAGAAGATACCAGACTTCCTGTGGAAGGGGAGCTGGGAAAAGTCACAAAGACAAAGTTGAGACAGGCTCAGCGCTCAGACCCTACATTACAAGGCTTCAGGGAGGTAGCTAGGGAGGCACCTGATTCTCAAGGAAAAGGGGAGTCTTTATACTGGAAAAAATGGTGCTCTTAATGGAGATCGTGCTTGATACAGAGAGGTCTGCACCTGGAAATACTGATTGTATCCATTTGTTTTCCAAGTGCATGTCCCTCTATAGTGTAAGTGGTGAGGATGCAGGCTCCTTGATTACTGGACCAGCATTGGGATGTCACATATTGGTTGGCAGTGGTGGGATCATCACATACTCATTGGCAGTGGTGGGACCATCAATATAGAGTGAACCTCTGAGGGAGGGTTAGAAGATGAGGTAATACAGCAGTTGGTAGTGCCCAGAGCCTACCATCTGGCACATATAGCCATAGCCCATGACATTCACTTTGCAGGTCATATGGGCATACAGCATAACAACAGATGTATTATGCAGACATTTTATTGGCCTAGGATTACAAGGGATGTAATAGGGTACTGCAGGACCTGTGAGCAGTGCCAAAAAGTAGACAAGGCAGGAGACAAAGTCAAAGCTCCTTTGATGCCTTTGCCTGTGATTGAGGAGCCATTTCAGATGATAGCTATGGATATTGTGGGGCCTCTGACTACCTCAAGTTCCACAGGGAAGAAGTATATCATAGTGGTAGTACATTATGCTACTGGATATCCTGAGGCGGTTTCTCTGTCCTCCATCAAGGCAGAGAAGGTGGCAATTGCTTTGCTAATGATTTTTAGCAGGGTAGGTTTCCCAAAATAAATACTGGCTGACAGTGGTACAAATTTCATGTCAGAGCTGCTGGCTTGTCTGTGGGAGCACTGTGGTGTGAAGCACATAAAGACCACCCCCTACCCTCTCAGACAAATGGTCTTGTGGAGAGGTTAAACTCTACATTAAAGACCATGATACGGGCATTTACAGAAAAGTTTGAAAGAGTGGGACAAATATTTGCCCCACCTGTTGTTTGCATACAGGAAGATGCCCCAGGAATCCACAGGCTTTTCACCTTTTGAGTTGCTGTATGGGCATAAGGTCAGGGGACCTTTAGATTTGATTTATGATGAGTGTGAGTCCCACAAGGAGTCTGTTGTGGCATATGTCCTAAACCACAGGACAAGGTTCAAGGAGCTCATGGGCTTGGCCCAGGTGAACTGGCAGGAACCCAACAGCAGAAAACATCTGTTATGACAGGAATCCTCGAGAATATGCTGTGGGACAGTAAGTGATGGTTTTCATTCCTGTCAGACACAATATGCTGCAGAAAGTTTGGGAGGGACCATTCAAAGTGGCAAGGAAGGTCAGTGATGTTAACTATGTGGTAAAACTGCTATGTAGGAGACAGGAGGAGTCTGAGGGGATCTATGGCTACAGGGTGCCAACCAGCAAAATCACAAGTTACTATGGTGGTGCCTAGGATTCATATGATATGACAGTGCTGCAGTGTAGATGGTTTATCAATGCCAAGGCAGATGGAATCCCAAGACAGGGAATGGGGTAAGACAGTCCCAGATAAGCTTATTTCTTTCAATCCACATTTCTCAAGGGTCACTTGAAAAACTAGCTTGAGTCTTCAAAGAGGGGAGTGGTGTGATGAAAGGAAGTACTGCCAGCCATGCCAAGGGAAGTAGGACAGTGAATTATGACTTATGCCAGCTGAACAAGCTGGAATTTTGTAATTTTTATGTCAAACTGATTTGTACAGATGTTTGTGCTGAAAGCGAATTTGTGAGGTTTGCTTGTGTTAAAATGTATCAACAGTGTAACCTGGTGTAATGAAAAGAAATTACGTATATTATTGTAACTGAATTAAATGTATATGTTTTAATAGAGACTACTGGGACAGCAATGGTTTACTGGCTAGCTTACTTTAAGAAAAGTTAGGGAAATGTAAATGAGCTATTAAACCATTAAAATGGTACCCCATAGTGCTGAATAGGACCAAAGATGGTGAGTCTGGAAGAAGCCTTTGTTCATTAGCTTAGTAAGCCCCAGGCATTGTCATAAACATTTAGATATGTATTGTAGCCATCTATGCTAAATTACTGTCTCAGATTCAAAGAAAAATAGTGTGAGAACCTAGAGTCAGGTGACCAGATGAGGTCATTTGCAAGCCATCTTGGATATTATATTTAACAGAGATTAATCTCTGATAAAGGAGTATTCTGTTTTGAGAAACCTGACTAGAAAGACTGCTCATGCATTTCATTGTGCCTTGTTCTATCAAGTATGTTACTAGGGAACAGTAATTCTCTTAGATTCAGTCAGGAATATACTGAAGCTTAGTTTAGAGATTGTTTTTCTTTATTTGTATGAGCCTGTCCATCAATATTGTTTTCAACATTTCCTGTGATTTGAACTATGTAGTTTACTGTGAATATATGGGCAGCTGTGGTAGTGCAGTGGTTAGCGTTGCTTGCCACACAGCAAAAGGTTCCTTGGTTCAATTCTTGGCTGGGGTGTCTTCTGTGCGGAGTCTGCATGTTCTCCCTGTGGTTGCGTGGGTTTCCTCCGGGTGCTCCGGTTTCCTTCCACATCCCAAAGGCATGCTGTAGGTGGATTGGACACTCTAAATTGGCCCTTGGTGTGAGTGTGTGCATGTGTGTGCCAACCAGGAAAAGCTGAAAGAAGAAGAAGAAGAAGTTTACTGTGAATATATATTCAGTATTTTGCTTGTAGAAAGTATTTAACTTTTGAGAGTGCTTATGTTTTTTTTTTTGGTGATACTGTGTGTGCCACTCCAGAAGGTCTAGCTGTCTTCGTCGGCTACTACAATTTGTATTAGTATTAATATTACACTGAATAATTGGACACCCTTTGTTAAGGGCCATAGAGTAGCCAGTTGTGCAGTGTATGGTGGCGGTGATAACTACCTTATACTTCTGGGCAGAAGAGGACACAGCAAGTAAATCTATGCCAGCCTTTCCCAGGTGTATGTATGTGTGTGAAGAATCAAATCTCTCAGTGTGTGTGTGTGAGTGTGTGTGTGTGTGTGTGTGTGTGTGTGTGTGTGTGTGTGTGTGTGTGTGCGTGTGTGTGTGTGTGTGTGTGTGTGTGTGTGTGTGTGTGTGTGTGTGTGTGTGTGTGCATCAGCTACTTGTGGCAGACACAAAGCATTGGGTTTACAGAGAGAGTGCTGGAGAACTTGGCTTGGACACACAGCTTAGGACCTAACCCTACAGCTGTATCAGTGAGGAGTTGTATTGGGGATCTGGAGGGAGACAGATATAGGGAAATCCAGACCCCAGGCTGTGTGTGTTCCCTGTGTGCTGTCAAGGGAAATTGTGCTTGATGCAGAAAGGTCTGCATGTGGAAATACGGAGTATATCCATTTGTATTTCCAGTGTAAGTCCCTCTTCAGTGTCAATGGTGAGGATTCAGGCCCCTTGATTGCTCCCATAGTGGAGATGTTACATATTGATTGGCAGTGGTGGGACCATAACATCTCACATATTGGTTGGCAGTGGTGGAACCATCATTCATCACAAATGTGTAAAAAATTGCAAGTATGAATATTTTTATATGCTTTTTGTGACTTGTATGATTCAGTTCTGGTTGTAATATGCTTTATTTCTGGTGTTTACTGATGGGAAATGTATAAATAAGAGAATCTCATCTACAAATTTCGGTGCTTTCACAATACTCTACTTTATAATACATTTGCTAAACAGCAAAAGGAGATAATATATCCTATGCGGTCTACCTTTAAGATTTATTTAGCATTCTGCATCCAGTCCATAACTACATCCTCCATCTCACATTTTCTTCAACTGCCCCATGCATTATTGAAAGCTTCTGTGAATTTCCACTCTATCACCCATTCTGAAAGTCCATTCCATGGTCTACAATCCTCTCTGCAAAGAAATACTTTTGGACATTTACAAAGAAATTAGTCTGGACAGTCTGCTCTTTCTGCCCCTGCTTCTCCTCCTCCCTCTGCCCTTCCTTACATCTCCTTAACATGACTTTGTGTACCAATATCATGTCCCCCCCTCTCTTCTGGTCTCTGTGAAGGAGTCCAAGCTTATCTAGTGTCGAACCATATCCTTAATTCTCCATTCTGTATACCTTTTTAGTGTTTTTTTTCCTTTCTGAGGTCCTTTCAGAAGCCTTATATCTCAGTTTTTGTATTGCATCCACAATTTCAAATAGCAGTTTGAAGTCTGGGCCTTGAAGAGTAGAAGCAAGACCTCTCTGTTTTTGTACATTTTATCTGTAAAAATGCACCCCACCATTCTGTTAACTCTGAGGCTGACATAGCTACTTTGGTGGCATAGAGGGATAAAGCCCTGACTACAACCAAGACAACCAGAGTTTGCTACTAGCTTGGGTGACTGATAGAGACACAGGTTAGGATGAGTGTTACCATCCTGAGATGGTGGGCTCATGGGCATTTTTATAATGGTCCCTAGTGGAGGCTGAGGGTGGTACAAGGTAGGTGTGCCTAAGAGGGATATCGGGGGAGACATGGTTGAGTTGCTGTGGTGGCGAGGCAAAACGCTGCATGTCTCCATTGCACATCCACTGGGTTTGCAAAAGGGAGGGGGGCAGTTAGATTATAAGCAAAAAAGATCCCCCAGATGGATGTTCAGAAGTGCCCACCCATGGATGTCTAGCTCTATGACCAGTTCCAGTGCATCAGATTACATTTGGAGAGCAAGGAAGATAGCAGTTAGATCAAGTGTGATCAGGTATGGGGTGCCAGGCTGGTATCATGAAGGATAGCAAGGGAGAAAAAACTGAGGCAAAAAATCCCCTCTGAGGCTGCCAAAACTCAAATCAAAGGCACATCAGTAGCTGCAGTGACCTCAGATGAAAAAATCTACTATTCTGGCAGGTGAGTATTACTCTATGACTTGCAATAACAGATCTATTATCTGCTATTTTGTCCAGCTGTTTCTTAAATCACACTTTTCTCCAATCTTCTGTTGGTCACAGCCCCTGAACAACAACTTATCTTGCATAGTTTAATCTGTGATAAAAATGCCTCTCATCTCATTCGCAGAAGCAGCAGCACAGCAATTCAGTCTTACTAGCTGCATTTCCTTCTTTAATTGTCACTGTACCTCTCAATCCCTTAATACAAGAAATCTGGACAAAGCCAAAACTAATAATGGACAAAGGCCCAAAATAAGAACAGATTTTAAATATTGATCTTATAAACTTTGACTCTGCTAGAATAACATATTTTGTGTTAGCATGCATTTTTTTTGAAGAATAGGAAGTCTGAAACTCAAAGGATTATTATTTTGTGAATTCAGTTCTCAATGATTTGCTAGAAAACCACAGGTTTTATGAGATCCAGACCAAAAACATGAGGAAAAGTTCAACATTCTGCAAAGATCTGGACAGCTAATATTGTCATCCATGCTTTATTGCTATGTGCATTTTTTTTCCTACCCACAGTGGAACATTAGCTACCACCAACTTCTTCCCTCGTTCACTGAACCTTCTCCTTGCAATCCTCTCATGAGGAACAAAGGCACCACTATCACACTGCAAATAAGCATGAATATGGGTGCATATCATATTACTTTAGCTCCCAAATTTTTGCTCATCTGTGCTGCTTAGTGGTGTTGTTACATTTATACAGATAATTTTCTGCTCCGATGGTGTTCTGTAATATGTACCAATGTCACTTCTTGGAACTTACTATAAATGTTTTGTGCACTATTTTCTGTTTTTTTCTATTCTAATGACTTTTGGTATTTTTGTACTCCTGTTATCTTGGATTTCTTGGCTCTGTAATTGCTTTTATTCCAGTTTTCCTTTTTTTTTCTCTCTGCAACTGGCCATCTGCTGCTGCCAGGTCTTCCCCTCATTCACAAGGTGTACCATAGCCTCTTGCATGCTCAATCCAATCCACATCTCAGGCTGGCGAGGAGATTGAGGATACTGGTACAACATATTTCTCTTGATGATGAGTATGTTCTAACTTCTACCTCTCCTTGGCAGACTTGTGAGCCTCAGAATCTGTGCCTTCAAGAGGTACATTTATGCTTCCAATGATGTGCAAGCTCCCAACTAAGCAGCAGCACAACTCTTATGCAGAATGGAGGTCACCAGGCTCATATCACTGTCTACTTCCATCCAGGATGGGCAAGCCGATATCGGCCACTCATTGTCATACTCCCCCTACAATCACTTGAACCCCATGCTGGTCATAAAACATTGGGGTACAGTAAGAGCTTTATCTCTCTTCTCCATGGGGCCACCTACTTTTATTCCAGCTTTCATCAATCATCTTGTTATCTAAGCCGTATTATATAAAGATGTTCTCGTTCTTCAAAGATACAAACTGTCTTTGATTATCAGTCAGAAAAATAATAGTAATTTAATGCATATGTTTCACTCAGGAACATATTAATTACACAGAGTGCAGGCTCTATGGAACCTCTGCCAGATTTTCCTTACCTGACATAAACTTATAGCAATGAGCAAAAAAATTCAAATGCCTGGGTCTCTGATCTGTTCTTCTTTCTAATTTTATATGTGCTGTTTCTGTCTATAGTATGTTACCACAAAGCTTGCAGATGCTCAGTCATACAGATACAAACTTTTATTTACTAGCTGAACATCTTGCTTTTCTACAAAGGATGTTCTTCATTCAGATTGAGTATATGGTATGAGTATCTGTGATGTCATCTCATTCAAATACCCCAAAACTCAGCTAAATATAATTTGTTCAGTATGTTGTTTTTTTTCTCTGTCTCTGCCATAGCACCACTGTGTCTCACTCTACAGAACCATTTGGCTTCCTTTTGCACCGTTGTTACCTATGGCTTTTGCCCTCCAGTTTTGACCATTTTCTCACACAATTTCCATAGCCACAGCCAAAAGGAACCCACATTTGCAATTCTATATTAGAACATTGAAGTTTCAAAACTTCGAATGTTCTAATATCGACCCCTATTCAGCGAAAGCAGAAAACATCAAACATACAGAACAGCAAATTTTTTCCTAGGGAAAAGATTTGCTGTTCCAAAACACATACACACATCACAAGCACACCAAACAAACAGCAATCCACACACATACACCTAAAATCTTACACCTAACCCTACACTAAACTATACACAGACCACTAACTATCCACTTCCAAAACCCTAATCCTAAGGTCCGTCACTATTGCACACTCACCTCATCTGTGCCCTAACCCTAACTCACCTACCTGGCCCTAACCCTCACGTCCACACAATCGCACACTTACCTGACCTGCGCCCTAACCCTAACTTACCTAACCCACCCTAACTCTCACGTCCACACAATCGCACACATACCTAACCCACCCCCTAACCCTAACTAACCTAACCCGCACTCAGTCGCACACTTACCTGAACCCGACCCGTAACTTTCAACCACAGCGCTGAAAATACCAAAGCAACAGAAACGGACAACTGAATTCTTTCCCTAGGAAAAAATTTGGTTTTCTGTTGCTTCGATATTTTCATCTTTTGCTGACTAGGGGTCGATATTAGAACATTCGAAGTTTTGAAACTTCGATGTTTTAATATAGACTCTAATATAATGGAACATGCCTTTCTCACTCCAAATTCAAATTGCTACACATCTCATTAGCAAGTTCAACAGCATAAGTTTAGTTTCCTTTTCTTTTCTTTTCAGTCAAAACATGAGACATTTATATTAAAAGATGGTCCAGGTAAAACAAATGAGATAATTAATAAAATATCATTGTAAAAGCAAGGGTTACTATTAGAAATATAAATTAAAAATGATATAGTCATATAAACTCCATAAGTTATGGAAGAAATGCAGTCATAAGAAGGAAGAGAGTAACTATATGTCATTTTAAATTACATTTGTACTTTTGCATGACCATTAATACATTTAGGATGATTAATGTACTTTTCAAGTTTTCTGACAGTTCCGTTACTGGAACTAGACTTTGAACCTATTAACATCTGGACATTAATATCATTATTGTCATTATTATTTTTTTGTAGGGGGCACTTCTGGTTGCATTATATTGCATTATATTAAAATGGCTTATTGCAGATTTTCTAGGAAATAATATCAGAAGGGATAATTATGGCAGGACACTGTGTTTTGCGGACAGCAGAAACAGCAGACATCTTTTAGTTGAAAATTGTGACAGATGTAAAGGAATGTTCTCTTCTGCACAGATTATTTAATCACTGCTGGCAGATAAAGTGGCTTTTAGATGAAATTTCTGATGGGAAGAAAGTTGCACTGGACTCAGGCAGATATAGTCTTCAGTATATAGTGTGATAGGAAGAATTAAGACAAAGAAATACAAAGAAAAACTTTCTTTTTTTATTTTGGCCCCCCTTATGATATCGTCAAACTGGCCCAGGCTCTGGAGCCTCATGTCCATGTCGGGTTTACCAGTCCATCTCCTACCCCTCAGACATACTCAGTTTTTTTGCTGGGGCTAATTGTGGATCCTAAGGGCATCTTGGGAGCTCAGCCATCTCTGCAGCTATCCTGGAGGGTGTTCTTTATATGCCCTACCTGCTATTTACCCCACCTCCCACATTCATTGATTATATCTGAGGGCAACTCCCCTCTTTGGACCAGGCCCCCCTGAAAGAGCATCTTTAAAGAATGGCTTCCTATAAGGTAAACTACATGTATGGCACATTAGTGCTACTAAAAGGGCTTATGCTTTATTTAAATACACTCCTTCGTTACATGGTCATAAGTACTTATTGGCAAAAGGATTATATCAACATATCAGGCTTACCTGCTAGTTGATTAGTATTCACTGCTGGAAAAGGTTTTGGCTTATTAGTTTTAACTTCTTGATTTGAAACTGTGTGAGGTTCACTTTACCATTAAAATTACTGTTAGTGCAGTTTCTTTGTATGTCGCGGAAGTGATTCACAATCTATGGTGTTTTGTCTTTTCCCTGTGGCTGTACAGCGAAGAAATCAGTACACTTAAAATAATTATGTTTAGTTTTATTCACTGGGTTGCATTCCTAATGAGATGAAATTGGCAGACTGAGTCCTTCTTTATTTCTTTTTATTCCTTCTTCTTTTTTTTGTTGAGGACATTATATATTACCTATGTATCACTTTTTATCCAAGATAGCAATTAATTTTGTTAGGATAGGAATTCCCGTAAAAACGTTGTGTGTTTTGAATATTTGTTTGTACATGCACCTTTAATTCCTTGATTGAAGTGGCTTTTTGGCACCATAATGTGTTTAAATTGAAAGAGCAGTTGTATACCTATGTTCTGAAGAAGTCTGCAAGTGTCAGATGAAAGCGCTTAACCTGGGATTTATTGTTTGTCTGTTTTTGCGTAATAAACTATTTGCTTTGTGTCCGAGCCGAGGATTTATTGTGGTTGCCTTCCACACCAGCTTTACTCAATATATAACTGCAACCATTTTTCTCTCTTTCTTTTTCACTGTAAGTAAATATTTTTCTATTTATGAGATAGTCTTTGCTAGTCAGATGTTTTAACATTTTTTAATTTATGGTCTTTGCTTTATTAAATCACAATACTGACTAAGCATTTCTATAGCTGGTATAATTATTCAGATTTAGAAAAAAACACTTGTCTGAATATATTGAGTTAAGGTAAACATTACAATATATGTTTGTTTTGAAAAATGTAAAGCCATTGTAATTATCAGGTGTCATACCACTGTTGGTAAGATTGCATAATTCTAACATCAAATTTCATGGCTAATGAGTGGCTGATTGCATCACTAAGATTAGATTTCATGGCTAATGAATTGCTGATTGCATCATTGATAGAAGATTTCATGGCTGATGAATGGCAAATTGCATCATTCTAACATCAGATTTCATAACTGATTAATGTCTGATTTCATACCTCTAACATCAGATTTCTTGGCTTATCGATAATTGACAACACCTGGCCAATAAAGCAATTTATTGTGACTTACAGTCCTAGAACTACCCAACCATAGAGTGGAGGACCCATTCTAGCTCAAACACGAATGCCCAGAGATTCCTCAACTTCGTCAATGCCAATGCATTGGACCAGCTGGTCGACACTCCCACAAGAGGTGAAAATATCCTGGACCTGGTAGTAATCAACATGAGTAGTGACTGTGGCACCCCATACAGTGTCATCCTCCTTAGTAAGATCCGACCACAAAGCAATCACTTTCAAAATCACCATCTCCCCTGACCCCTGCCACTTGCCAGGGTCGAACAAACAAACTTTTCCAAAGCTGACTACAACCTCCTGAGAGCAGGTATAAGCAGCTTCACAGCCACCATCCCTTTTGAATTAAGCATTAATGTCCAAGCCTACACCAAAAAAAAATATATGAGCACCTATATAGCTGCATGGATTCAGCAATACACGACAAGACCAAATCATCTTTCTCAAGGAAGAGTAAACCTGTCTGGTGGACAGCAGCAATAAACAGACTCTATAATAAAAGGAAAAAAGTTGCTGTCCAGGACCAAGAAGGAGCAGTTGCCAAGTTGCAACCAATCTCTCCTTTTTCTGAACAAGCAAATAAGGTCACTGGTGAGATCCTCTAAGGTTAACTTCGAGTCCAAATTGGCCACATCCACTAAGGACAATCACAAGGCCTTCTTCGCATACGTCCGCAATCTCAAAGGTAATTCCCAAATCTGCTCTGAATTGGTGGTCAAAAATACTACATACACAAACTCCATAGATATAGCCAACCTGCTGACAGACAAGTTCAGTGAAAACCTCACCCTCATCCCCCCATCAGTAAACAAAGACATCCCCAGCACCTGCCCCCTCCCCTCATCACCAGGGAGCAGGTTATTAATGCCTTCTCAAAGGCAAACAATACAGCTTCCATGGGACCTGACAACATCCCTGGCTGTGTCCTACATGAACTCAGGCAAGAGCTCTCAGCAACACTAGGCACCCTATTCAAACAAAGCCTGTGCACCTGCTTCATCCCAGCAGAATGGAGGACAGCCACTGTCATCCCTCTCCACAAAGGTGGAGCGTCCACCAACCCAGGCAATTATAGGCCCATCAGCCTAACTAGACTGATCTGTAAGGTTATGGAATGAATTATCATAGACCTTATAAACAAGGCCATTGGCAACCTCCAAATGCTTGATCCCACACAGTTTGGTTTTGTCAAAGGGAGGTCATGCCTGCTAAACGTGGTTGCCTTCTTTGAAACAGTCACCAAAGCCATGAATGAGGGCAAGACAGTGCACATTGCCTACCTTGACTTAGCCAAATCCTTCAACACTATTCCCCACTCGGGGATAATATATAAACTCTCTCAGCTAGACATCAACCCATATGTTACCAGAAGGGTTGCTAACTGGCCCATTGATAGAACCGAATAAGTCAAAATAGGTGAAGCCACCTCTAATAGTAGCCCCGTAACAAGTGGCATACCCCAAGAATTGGTCTTGTGGACTCTACTGTTTGGGATATCTTTTTCTGAGGAGCAAGCCAAAACCAGTGGGCTGTGGCTGACCAAGTTTGCAGATGACTGCAATATGGCCACTGTCATAAATGGGTGAAATTCTTTGCTAGGTTTAAAAGGGCCTCCAGGCCAATGGCCTAGTATTGTCCTATGAACCTATGAATAGCTACAGAACAGTACACTGACCATGCCATTGATGAGGGGAAAAAGTTGTTCAAATGGGACTGATGTAGTCAGTGTGTAAATGCATAAGCTTTCTATCAGGTTCATAGATAAATCACTCTCCTCAGCACATTTATCACTGTTTTACCTTGAGTTCACTGTGCTGGCTTAAGCTCACTTTGAATTTGGAGTGAGAATAATTTAGGTGTGTGGTGTAGAAATTATTTAGCAGATGATGCACTAGATTAAAGCTCTTGTCTGTTAATGAGTTATGTCCTGTAGTTCACGGTGCAGGTTTTAATTCCTTCCACCCCCATTTATCTATTGTGTGACTGTAAGCAAGTCCCTTAACCAGAAAGTGCTCCCACATAGCCCTTGAAATGGAATACTTGCCATCAGAGGGCTTAACCTGGTCAACAAATGAATAAAACAAAAATAAAGGGTTTCTTGACCATCTACCATTTTTTTTCTTGCAATGGGATTTGTGTTCTTGGTACTTTATTTGTTAATTTATTTACCTACCAAATAGGTAGGTACTTTTTAGTAATGCAGAGTTTTTTTTAATTCAAGGTAGAGTTTCCCTGTTTGGCAGGACACCTGCATTTCATTCCTTTACAGCAGTGGAAATTATGTGACACTGTTTAAATTAACTGCTTTTCCTACTATCGTATTCCAATGGTATTAATTCACAGTTCAAGGAATTCAGAGGACATTGTCTTCAGGCAGCTCTTATGCGATTATCCCAACTCAGTGTTCTGATCAAATAAATTCTATGCCACTACAGCTATGGATGTGTTACCAAAGCAAGACAGCGTATGAATACATGGTGTAAAGTGGAAAAAAATATGTATTTATTTTATTTGCTTTTGCTTACAAGGAAAGTCCTGCTTGGTACATTATGAAGTTTAAATAAGCTTTAAAGAAACATGTACAAAAATAAACTCATTAAAATAGAATAGGAAATATCACACAAAGTTCTCATTTGTACCATGTTCTAAGAAATGAGATTTGTGTATGTTACAGAACATCATTGAAGCATGAAATTATAACTATAGGTATAACAATGTCATTACATAGCAGACAGTATCAACAATAAAATCAACAATAAAGTATTGTGATATGCATTTATATTCATGCTGATATGTGAGCTTATAAAAGACCAATAAAGCATGCATTTCTCATGAGAGGATTGTAATAAACTCACTTCAGTAAGACACAACAATCCAGTTGTTAAGTTTAGTAAGTGAGCATTTTTGTCATAGAGATACAGGACATCTGCAAATGCTAATATGACTTAGATGTAGTGTTAAAAGCATGAGGGTTGTTTATTTGTTCAATGATAGAATGAAAAAAAAGTATTAGAAGTGGCATTTTGATTTATGGACTTCTGTAGAGATGCTTTGAAAAAATAAAAAATAAAGTTAGTAAAAAGACTAATTTATTGTTATTTTAATATTTGGGTCATTTCTACAGATGGTTACAGGTCAAAATATCAGTTCTAACATCCATTTGTAGCCTGTATTGATACTCTACTTTGCCTTGCTTCTTAGTTTCATCTTGAAATAGTACCTTTTTATTGTATTCAGACTACATGTATATGAAAATATTTTTGGTAAACTCTGCATGAGAATCACTGATAAATGAACAAACTAGTAATATTTTAGCACCTCTCTGATAAATGAAATAAAGGTCCTTAAAATCATCAAGTATTCAGCAAACAATAAAATTAGTTAATATGGATAAAATATTAACAGACATAAAATTAATAAAACACGGTTATATTAGTGCTAAAAATATTACAGTTTTCAGTAAATATGAGGTCAAATATTATTTTAAATTAGCTCCTTTGCAACCAGTCGAGATGGTAGATAAGCAGAAGTACAAACACCAGACATTTCCAACCGTGCTACTGTTATCACTTTGGTGAACAGTTTGTGTCTTTCGGCTTTTCCCGGTTTAGGGATCGCCACAGCGGAACTCCGGTCAGCTACTGATTGGTAGTTGATTTTTACGTGTCGAGTTACCAGCCCTGACACACAACCTTCAACGAAGGTACGCCCATTCACGCATATCTCCACGCAGAAAACGCTCTAACTGAGAATCAAACCGGACAGCGTCTTACTGTGAGGTGGCAACGCTACCGCAGCACCACCACTGCGTGGAGTAATAAAGTTCTTCGTTAAGAGACACTCAAGTCATGCAATGACAGAAAACCCAAAACGAGGATTTTGAATACTATTGGAAGCTGAATAAGGAACCAGGGCACTCTTTATGCCACAGAAGTACTATATTGGTAATGAGAAGTACTGGTAAGTAATTATGCAGGCTAGTTTTGTATGCAATCAAGGTGATTAATAGTCATGTCCAGGAGCCAAAGGGCACTGCAATAACTGAAGTGAAAGGAGGCTAAGGCATGAGTGAGAAAAAGTAAGATACTTTTTGGTATCAAATGCCTCATTCTGGATTTATTCCTGAGATAAAAGCACATGGTTTTACCACAGCCAACTCTTAGTCCTTAAATATCAGCTGATCATCAAGGATAACACGATGATGCATGTACATGTGCCTTAAAACTTGTTGCTGATGTACATGGTAAAATCAGGAATCAGCAAAGCAAGACCTTCTGATGCACTGCCAAGGCCTTGGTAAAATATGTTGCCGAATTTTAACAAAGTACCAGTAAGCCAATGTAGAATGGTCTCCATATCTCCATATCATCCTAAGGATACAAAAACATGCTACATGTTCTTGAAGGAAAAGGAGATAAACCTCAGTATCATCTGCATAACAATAAAAAAACAACATCTTTCCTTCTAGCAAGATTCCAAAGGGCAGCATAAACAATGCAAGCCATGTAATACTCTACAATTCAGGGAAGAGATAGGAATAAGAGATAGTTAAACCAAAAGTACCATCCTGGCATGATCTAAATGGTAGGAAGTAAATAAATCTAGTACCATACAGTAGCAATCTCTGTAAAAGCACAATCATTCAGTACATTGCAATCATCATCACCCCCCTCTTTTTCCCATTTTTCTACATGGGTCGGGGTGTCCTGTCAACTTCTTCAGTAGTCATACCTACCTACAGCAAGTCCTCTCTCACACAATCCATCCATCCATCCATCCATCCATCCATCCATCCATCCATCTATCCATCTCTTTAATAGATCACCTAATTTCCTCTTGCTTTCTTCCTGTCTGTCACAAATCTTCTTCACTAGATTGTATTTTGCTTTCCTGTACATGTTCTTGAATCACTGTAATCTTTTCTTTTTTACCTTCTCTGCAATTGGAGCTACTTGGGCTGCTGCTCTAATGCTATAATTTCTTCCTGTGTCCCACAGTGTGCATCCTACCACCCATCTCAGACACTTCCTCTCCATCACATCTAGCTTCTTCAACTGCTCTGCCATCACTGCTCAGGTTTTTGGATAATATAATATAATATAATATAATATAATATAATATAATATAATATAATATAATATAATATAATATAATGTACTGGTTGCATCACTGTTTTGTCCACAGTCACTTTTCAGCTTCTTTGGCATTCTTCTGCCATACACTATACCTGACACTCTATAACAGTTGGCTGCAGCCCCTCTGAGTCTAACTTTGATCTCCTCATTCAGACTCTCCTTCTCCTAAACCTCCCTTCCCAGATACTTGAAGTTAATATGTTTCACTATTCTCCCTTCTATCTCAGTCCTCAGCTTCTTCTGATTTCCCCCATTTTCTACCATTGCAACTGATTTATCTGTACTCAATTTCACCCCATGTACATTCAGTTTTGCATTCCATTCCCATATCATCTGCTAAAGTTCTTGTTCAGAGCCTGCATGTAATGACACATCTGCACGCAGCAGCTTTGTCGATCTGTCCCTACTCTGACCTGTTTGCTAATGAAGTCCATTACCAGTATGAACAGTAGTGGGTTCAGAGATGAACCCTGATGCACACCCACTCCCACTGGGAAACCTTCTGTGAGTCCGAATGTTGTACATATTTGTGTCATTGGGCCTTGTACATAGCATGCACTAATTCTACCAATGTTTGTGGGACTTCAAACCATCATAGGACTGCACAAATCAGATTTCTTTGGACCTTATCATATGTTTTCTTCAAGTCTAGAAACACCCATTTGGCTTCTTCTCAACTGTCTTTCTAACTGCAAACATTGGGTCACATATGCTGTATCGTGATCTGAATTTGAGCTGCACATCTCCCATCTTAGTTTCTGCTACTCTGTGTATTCATTTAACAATCACCCTCTTCAGAACTTTCATGAGTGTGACAGGAGTTTGATACCTCTGTGCTGCCCACAGTTGTGAATGCTCCCTTTGTTCTTGCACACTGGCACTAGTCTGCTTATTCTCCAGTCATTTGGGATATGGCTCTGTCTTCATACTGCTAAGAATGCCATCTGGAGCCATGCCTCTCCAAACTCAGACAACATCTTGATCATTTGTGCTGTGACCTCATCTGAGCCTGCTGTTTTCACTCACATTATTTTCCTTAGTGCTGTTCTTACTTCTTCTAGGTTGGGCTTATCTTCTTATTTTATTATATGCTGTGTCTGGGGCAGCACAGCATTTGTGAGTTTTTTTTTTTTCATTCAGAAACTACTGGAAGTACTCCTTACATCTAACTTTGATGTCCTGTAGACTGGTGAGCAGGTTGTTGCTGGCATCCCTTATGAAGGGTGTCTGATGACTATCTTCTTTATCTTTCTGTCTTTGCTTTGCAACAAGATAGAGTTTATTTGTGCAGTCTACCGAGTCACCTTTCAGAAGCTGATAGGTTGACACTCATGTCTTGTTCTTTGCCATCACAGCTGCTTTCTTAGTCTCTTTGTTAGCAAACCAGTATTCCTTCTTTGTCTGGTCCATCTTTTCTATTGTCCACTTTTTCTAACATTCCTTTCTTTTCATAACTTCCTGGACTTCTGCTTTCCACCAGTAACTTTCTGTATGTACCTTATTTCCACACCTGTTACACTGTCCTCGCGCATGCTGTTTTGTAGCACTGCCATTCTTCCTCAACTCCATCTTTTTCCTCTTCTTTCTATGTTCTTGAGCCCTAAGTATTTCATTGAACTCTTGTGCTTTCTATCCCATGAACTTCCAGGTCTTCAGTCTACTATCTGTTGGTCTTATAGCTTTCTGTGACCACTGCTTGTAGATGATTGTGGCAACCAGTGGTTTATGCAGTTGGCTAACATTTTCACCGGGGCTGACTTTGCATTCACTAATTTTATCCTAATGACCTTTGCTTACTAGGAAGTATGCTGGTCACTCTTGTATGCGATCTTTTGACTGTCACTCTTGCTAATTTGTATGTTGTATGTTGGCCACCATCGATCCATTTGTCAGAAAGTCTAGAATTGCCTCTCTTTCTTTGTTCCTGTTGTCCCACCCATTTGCACCCAGGAAATCCTCATATTCTGCTCTGTCTGTCTGCCTGTCCCAATATGTACATTTAGGTCTCCCATTACCAACACCAACTCATGTTGTCCTGATTTATCTAGTAGGTCCTGCAACTGCTGCCTGAATGCACTGTTTTCCTCATTATAAACCAAGATTATGAATAGTGCCCTATCCTTAATTTGGAGTCTGATTGCATTGAGTCTGTCATTAATTCTGATAACATCTTTCACTGTCTTCTGAAGCCTCTCCCTCGCCACAATTCCTACACCATTTCTAATCTGTCCATCTACTGAAGAGTAGACTCTGGATCCCAAGCCAAGTAGCTTTGCTGCACTACCTTTCCATCTTGTTTCCTGGCTATAGAGGATGTCTAGCCTCCTCTTTTCTGTTATGTCAGCCACTTCCAAGATGCATTCTGTCAGTGACCCTACACTGGGTTTAGCAGTCCTTAATTCATGTTTAGCAGGTTGATTTGTTTTACATTTAGCGTTGCTCAAACAGAGCTATCCCAGGTAAATCAAGCTGGGCAACTGGATAGCAGCTGGCCAGTAGCTTATTGACCAGGGCTGTTGGGCTTTATGGCAGGCCCACACTGGCATGGGGCAAATAGACACCTCCTCACCATTAGCATGTGTACCTGGTGTAGGTCAGATCCTCAGACCACTTAACACTGGCAAATACCCATGCCCATTTTTGGTGACAATAGTCAATGCAACCTGAACACCTGGAGCCAATGTTTATTACATTGAGTGGCAAAGTGTGCAGTCTGTGATCCATACTCTCCTCTCTAGAGGATACTACACATCATACTTGAATCCCAAAGCAGTTGGTCTATACAACTCTTTCCCCAGAAGAGACCATCTTGAATTTGTACTGCTGCCCACAGCTTCAATCTTAGGTGAGTTTGAGGTGGAAAAAACAGCATGTTTTTTATGAGGTTGGAGGTGAGAGGAACTCCACAGAGACAACATGCAAAACTCCACACAGGCACTGGCCAGAGGTCAAGACTGACCTTTGTACCTTGTGCATGGGAGGCAAAGAGCTTAACTACTATGCCAATTGTGCCATTCCTTCATAGCATCATGTTCTTCTGAAGGATCAACAACCAGCTCAGAATAAATGCATCAGTTTCTATCTATGATATCTTAAAAAAAATGTAGGAATCTGTTATGTTCACCTTTTGAAAACCACCAGTTAACCAATTATTGATTTAATTAGAAAGTCAGAAAGTGGGACTAATTCAGAATGGGATATTTGAAACTCAGGGGATCTTGGCCTCATGCATCTGTATTAATGCTGAATAGTGCACAATGATTCAAAAAACAATACTTTGGAGTCTTCTTGTAAAAGGAATTGTTGAGCATAACATGTTATGTTAAGGTGCAAAAAGTGTCACTGAAGTCAACCCTCATTAAGCCATTATCTCCAGCAATGTAGCATTGCAGTGAGGCTGGGTGCACATCTCCAACATCAGCTTGCTTGCAGCTGGATAGTTTCAGCATTACATACTTTATGCCATTAGAGGTTTTCTCTGGCTGGTCTGCTGCAGCTGCAAATGTCAGATATAGCACTATAACTGAAGCTGGCAGCTGTGTATCAATGCATGTAGTTGCAGTTGTAGGCTATGACTGTTGGCACATAGTGCTGAACTACAAAACAGGCTTATGGTTTAGGATTACCATTTTTTCTGAATGACATAGACACACTGGGAATTGTTTAGAATAAATTTGTCTTTTCTGTGGCAGTCTCAATTTGTGAATCATGTTCACCCATCTTCCATTTTGCTTAGCTGCAACTACTCCTTGCATCTAAAGATAAGGTTTTTTGAAATTGCTCAAAATACATAGAGCCAATGCATGTACAAATGCAGGGAAAAGACCCTCCCCCAAGTTCAGAGGCAGACATAGAATATGGCATCAGAAAGTCTACAACTTAAACATTGCAGCTGATGACAATAGATGCACAAATGAGTTCCATAGCATGATTAGCAGTGATAGTGCAATGTACAGACTGTAATACAATCTGTATTAAAGCTGTCTGCTGGAACTGCATTAGAGTACAACTACAAAGCTAGAGCCACCAGACCTTCCTGTCCCTATTTTGTGAAACCTTCCTATTTTTAGGCCTGTTTTACCCCTATACAGGATGTCCATACTTTGGAAGTACATCCCTATTTTCAGGCTTGATTTACCCCTTCACACAATTTTCCAAACCCCCCCACATCACATATGGGTTGAAGCTGTCTACTACACAGGCCACATTACATGACCAACATAACTTATGGTAACAATAATGTAAAGAAAGTGGACATGCATCTTACGTCTTCCTTTTTTAAGCAAAAATAAATGATCTTGTGTGATAGTTTTGCAATACAGTTAAGTAAGTCTACAGATTTTACACCATCTCTTTGATAATGTGCTTATATTTTCCCATCATTTTTGTCACTCTAATTTGTAAACACGTTTCTGACAAGTATCCAGCATTTCTGCTAGAAGTAGAAAGAGTTATGTACTATACATTTGGTATTTACATTTTATGCCAATTGGATGTCCAGATTTTTAACTAGACATTTCTACTGTTCAAGGGCCTTTGTTGCTGTTTTCAGTGTCGGCAGGTTAGGAAGTATGAGGGCTTCTAGACATCTTTCAGTTGTCTGCTGTGGAAACAGGTTGTGATCTAACATCATTACCAATGTAGGCAGAAATCAGTAGTCTAACACACTGGGATGCCACAAACAGACACACACACACAATTGAAATGAGAACAGGATACTATCAGGTCATTTGCACAAAGCTGTTAAGGCTGTATCACATGAATCATCAATGTATACACATATTAAATGTACATATGAGGGTCTTACAATAATAGGAACCACATGAATTTCAAGGCATTTGACTGTTGTGACCAGTGACACCTTGTCACTACCCACTCTTCAGCTGTACCCACTTTCTCTAAGAGGACTAGATCATTCAATCCCAGATTAAATTTGTCAGCAACCATCCAATACTCCAGGTTCTGTTTGGGGGATGATAGTGTGCTGCACTGTGTAACATGCAGTGACATTCTGTTCCCGAGGTGGGGAGTGCATTGCATGAGAGATCTGACTCTCGACTGCGTTTTATTTATCTGCAGGTAAAAATTTAGCTCCCTAGTTCTAATATTTAAAGAACTGCTAAATGTGCAGAAATACACAAGATCTAAGAAAACTAAGTTTGGTGCAGAAGATGAGGCACAAATCTCCCCTTAAGAGTCTATAAGATATTGGATAAAGAGAAAGTGCTTCCAGTACATATTAGTAGATGAGGGTCTTTAAGCCCTTGATCTTATTGGGGAACCTCTGAGGTCTCCTCAGTTGTTTGATATGTCTGGCAATCTACATCTTGAAGGGACACTAAATTTAGTATTTTATTTTAATTAATTTTCCTTTGTTCTCTATGGTAGTACACTAATCCAGAGGGGCATTTTACAATTTCACCTCAAGTGTTAAATAAGTAGAAAATATGCATTCACTAAACTGAGCAGTGATTTTAATCACAAAGTATGAAACCCAGATAAGGTACAAATGAGGTTTATACACAAGAAAGAGTAGAGAATATAACACTGTTCCGAAACATTAGGAATTCTGGTGCCCTCTCTGATGTACTAGCATAGTCTCAATGGCCTAAACTGCTTAAGAACTTCAATCAGTACACTGCAAGGTGCAGCCATGCAGCTGAATATCAACAACAGAGTGCAGACTGGATTTGATCCCCAGTACTATGTGCTCCAGTCATTTTCACAGTGTGCTTGACTACCCTACTAGATCTAAAAAAACTGTTACATGCTTATAATAGACAGGAAGCGCAGTGCTGCACTGTTGGTTATACCCTGGTATGTACACCATTCGCAAGAAACTTGTGCACTACTATACAGATTCAGTCTACCCTGCTGTGCATCTGCTCCTAAGTGCCTGGGGCTGTGTTATGTAGTGATGCACAAGTGTTGCACTGTTACATACACTCCTGCCAACTGGCCTGCATTCTCAACTACCTTGTCAACTAATGACAGTGTCAGTCAGAATGTCATTTATGCTTTTTGCAACCTCTTATGCTCTTTATGCCACCTTACTACCAGTACTACAGCACCTAGCTTATCTGAAAGTCCAGTCGTAATATAAGCATGAATTCTATTCTCTTAGTCTTTGCCTTGTTAATTATAGAAGACTTCAGCAAAACTCAAAATTAAATTGTCAAAGCAAATAAGTCTCTGCCTCAGAAAGTTGCATATATGAGGCCTGAGTGATGTCAAATGAAGGAGGTATGGATCTATATTTCTAGACAGATAAACCTCTGTAGATGCTGATCCTCAAAACATATAACAATTAAATTATTACCCAGGAGTTCACTAGCCTAGCTTATTGCCCACAAATTCACTGATCAATATAATGATGCCCAGATCTATTGCCAAAAATATAAACCCTGTATTCCAGCTGACTCCAGGGGTCTATATCACATTATCAAACATGAATTTGTTCGAAAACATAAATATCGACCCGAAAATGTTGAAATCCCACAATAATGAAGTTTGAAAACATCAAAATCAGCGTTTTCGAAAAGTTATAGTTGGCCCATTGCAATTTACTGACATATCATGTCCATATGGCATTGCTCAGAGTTAGTTCATGAGAAAATTATTAGCCACCATATAAGTCTACAGACACGTAAGTTCACTGTGTGAGAAAACTATATTTTTATAGCATGTATCTATATGTCACATTTATAATAAAATAGTACAAGTTTATGATGTTGTCGTCTGACACTTCAAATTCCACTTTCCCCACTGTAGTGCAATCACGGAGTTGGTATATATAATTAGGGGGAGTGGGGGGGGCACAACCCCCCACAACAGCAGAAATCAGTGAACGGTGTACATTTGTTTTTATGTTATAGTTATGCTGGATAGGGATATTAAGTCAATTTAAGTAAGTAGTTTTATTGACAGTGTGAATTCCACTTGCTTATACATTTTAGTTAGGTTGCTTGAAAATATTTACGGAGTGTGTGATAGTTCATAGTAGTTATTTAGGTTGGTTTTGAGTAGCTTAACACAGGCACAGGATGTGAAGTGGGCCACCTATGGCAATTCGATCTTGTGAGTTTCGATATTTTGGGATTTTGTTATTATGCTACTTCGACATTTATGGGTCAATAATTACTCTTTTGAACAAATTAACATTCGATAACATAATATAGACCCGACTTCAGTGGTAACTGACTCTTACAACAGTATTTTAAGACATTTTAAAGTGGAATGCAGCTCCAAGTGTAGGGGTTCTGCCCCCATATTCCTGAATTCTAAATATACCTCTGATACTATACCAACCTTAAGAAAAGGAAAGTGACTTGAAAAGGAAATAAACTTAATACCCCTTTCTCCCAGCTGATGTGACATTAGGGGTAGTATATTTCAGATAAGGGTGTGAGGTATTGGAATTGCAGGGAGCTATACTCCCACCAGCAAAAACATTAGAACCAAAATGACAGCTAGTTAAATGTATTGTAATAGCCTATGAGGGTGTAGATAGGTTTATGCATATTTAATTTTGGTACAGTGAAGCAAACCCGTAATGCCATGGTTTCAGCTATGAAGCTAAATTCTCTACAGTTTCAAGCTTCTCCTGTAATTCTTGAAAACATGCTGTATGCAGACATTAATGTTTTTTTTTTACTTCCTGTTATCTTGACATTCTTCTAGCTGCCCTATAAAGGCTTTAAAGACAACATGTATTAAATAACACACCAGTAGTTTTAAAAAAAATTGAGGATTTATGGTGGCATAGTGGTTGCATCATTTATACAAGTGTCTGTTTCATTTATTTATGGGTGGCACAGTGGTGCAGCGGTTAACGTTGTTGCCTCACAGCAAGAGGTTCTCTGGTTCGATTCTCAGCTGGGGTGCCTTCTTTGTGGAGTTTGCATGTTCTCCCTGTGTTCACGTGGGTTTCCTCCAGGTACTCTGGTTTCCTCCCACATTCCAAAGACATGCATCTGGAGCATTTCTCCCCGGGCCTCTGCTGAAAACAGGCTCTGTGGAACCTAGTCAGACATTCCCGGTCAACAAATAATAAATAAATAAATTTATAAAATGAACTATTCAAACACCAGATAAGAAACAGTGCTGACATACATACTTTATTACAGGAGTGAATACTTAAGACTTACAAAGTGAATCACTTAAATGTGTTTTTGTTAAAAAGAGGACTTATAGGCCATAACCTGAGAGATCTTTGTCTTTTTTGCGTAGGACTTTTCTTGAAAAGAATTGAGATTCTTGAGGAACCTTAAACAGAATAAGTTGTGGAATGCCAGGAACTGAACTGTACATAATGAAAAAGTACTAGGAACCTATTTGTGAATCCAATGAGAATTGCAAGACACACTGACTTAAGATAGAATACCAAAGTCATGCACAGTCAAAAACAAATGTATTTCTTTGAGAGACAGTCTGAACTGAAAGTAAACAGCAATTATAATGAGGAAGAATATACTATATTTAAGTTGAAAATGAAATTCATATTTTATTTCTTCTCTGCAAACAAACCGTACTTCAACCAAAGAGACTATCTCCAGTATGTGCTATATATAGCACTGGTGATTCTGGTGGTAAGAGTGTGGTCATTACATAATAAAATTAAATGTGATTTGTTCATGCCTCGCAATCTGCAAGTGCAAAATATTTCTGACGGTTTTACCCCAAACTGGAAAGAAATAACTGTTCCTACATTTGATGTTTATCCCACCTAGCGAGAGAGAGAAATGACTATTTTCTGTTCATTAACTGAATTGCTACACTTTGAAAAATGGAGAAATGTGCACAGTTTTGTGCAGAACAGCAGAAATATGAGTCAACATGTCATAGTTCCTCACAAGAGGTTTGTGGGCCTCCAGAAGAAGAGTAAAGCAACAAATGTACATTTGTTCAGTCACCAAGAACACATTAATCTGACAGGCATAGTACCGAACACTTCAAAGACCATTCTATGACTGAAGAAACTGAACAGTAATGATGACACTGAAGAATATCTTACTACTTTTGTGAGATATGCCACCCATGAGAACTAGGTCAAAGTTTTATCCTTACAATTTACAGCAGAAGTACTCAATTCCTGCAGGCCTATATAGGCAATGACGGTGTTGCCTATATGGATTATCAAAAACTAAAAAAAAAATGCTAGCACAAGCTGGTATATCTTCTGAAATACAAGACTTGAAATGTTATAATGGAATATTTAAGGTGTAATGTCACACTCTCTTTCAGAAATGGTTACCTCTGTTCGTCTTTTGTTTCATGTTGAGCTTTTCTCCAAGGGCCTCCCCTGAAAATGGACGTGTCCAGTCAGACTTTCCCGGTAAACAAATGTAAAATAAAATAAAATAAAATAAAAAATAAAATATCATGGCTTCTAAAAGCCAGAGATATCTATAAATAATCTAGTTATGAGAAAACTTGCTACTTTTTGAGATCATAGGTCTCCTCATAAATGTCATTACTACAGTAGCGCTATAATTAGCCTGCCAGAAATTTCTATCTGCATGTATTTACACGCAGCAGAACTACAAGGCATTTCTGGTAGGAATCAATCGTTTTAGACTGATAAATGTTATCAGCAGGGGTGTGAAAACTACCACCAGTTGATTTCTGCACATTGCAGGCATCTCACAGCTTAATTTCTCAATTTCTCCAAGTGTTTTGGGTTTCTAATACCATGATGAGAATGGCCCCCATCTCTAGGTCAGGAGATGATTAGAGTTTATGAAATTAGTATTGTTTCAATCATTGATGTTAGCCAAGAGAGCTCTTCTAAGCAACTGCAATGTGCCCAGAATTGCCTCCTTCTGTAGTTTGTAAGGGGTTACATGTGTTGGCAGCATATCTGAGTATGACTGTAGATGTTTTTTTATGAGACCCATTGCTTGTTCTACTACTGAAACTGATTATGCATCTTTCCTCCACATTGTTCTTATTTCTGCCTACTAATCCTGGTATTTTATGACTTTGAGTCTCTCTGCACCTAAGGCGCTATAACCACTGGGTATAACAATTTGAATGATCGATGCTACTTTTGTCTTCTTTTCATGAACTACTATAGGTGGTTTTCTCGCATCTATTTTTTGAACAGTAGGTAATGGATGATCCCATGAGATATATATTTCATCATTCTCTGTAATGCTCTGTGGTTCATGTTTCCAATGATTCTCAGCTATTTCTTTATTGTAGAATTTACACAGTCCCGCCACATTATTGTGCCTTTCAGTATATGGGGCCTCTGCCATGAGTATATTGCAGGCGTCATAAGATTAAGTAAATGTTTCCCATTATTACATTAGATGTTATTGCCCCCCCACACACACATAAATATATATATATATATATATATATATATATATATATATATATATATATATATATATGTACACAAGATTCTCTTTTCCCTATGAACTTGCACTGCCAGTCAAAATTCAATATAACAGAGAATTGAACTCCCTAGGTTTGAGGCACAGTTTATCTCAGCATCTCTGTAACACAGGTAAAAGTAATGTCATTTCACTTTATAGTTCAGAGAAAACTTTTCCCACACAGACAAGTAATATGGTTTGTTAGGCTTAGTCCCAGAAGTAGAATATCATATCCCTTTGGACCTAGAATAATGATCAAATAATGTGGGTCCTAAGTTTCTGCCTTCAGGTAATATCTACAGATGAACCTTTGCAGTTAATCTGTGAACATCAACACATCTTTTGACAGTTTGCATAACAAGAGACTTTTTGTGAAAGGGAGTAACTGGCAATAACAGGAACTATACAGATTTTTTTTAGTGATTGCTAATTGCATGACTAAATTAGTGTCTTACTAAACTGATGAATAAAATTGTAAGATTTTAAACATCAAGAACATGAGGACTGTCCAGTCAAACAAGGGAATGAATCTAAGAAGGGCATGTGACAGATTATGTGGAAGCATGTCACAAAATGTGTAAGCCAATGCTTTACACCCAACCCTATTCTGTAAACCTTTCTTGTAGTGACTACATACCCTTAGCCATCACATATCATTATTTAACTGTGGTGCATCATGATGTTACAGTGAAACTAATCAAACTGTTATAAGTGGCACACTATTCATCAACCATGTCCCTTTGAAGAGGTTGACACAGAAAAGATTTTACTAAGGGGCAAACCCCCTGCATTTTACAACGTCCTGGGGCTTCTTGGAAAAATTGTTCATTATTAGCCTACTCAATTAAATGGGGTCAGTGGATCATGGATCCCTTAAAAAGAAATTGATTAGGCAAATGGACACTGTATCGCAGACTACTGTATACATAAAGTCATCCAAACATATCTAATAAAATAGTTCTATGGTCAGGACCTACTGGACCTAGACTTGTCATGTGCTTAACAGAATTTTGTGAATATAAGTTATAGTTTTGTCATTCATTTCAGGAAATGGGGGGAGCATCCCTAGAATTAAAATGCCACTCCCCAGGGGAAAATATGCAGGGGTGAAGTTATAAGGAGGAGATTGTTATACCAAGTTTAACATAATCTGGAAATGGCAGGTGCTTTATGACCAAATACACATGCATACACACACACACACACACACACACACACAGACATATGTGCATGTATATGCATACACACACACACACACACACACACACACACACACACACACACACACACAGACATATGTGCATGTATATGCATACACACACACACACACACACACACACACACACACATCTCTCTCTCTCTCTCTCTCTATATATATATATATATATATATATATATATATATATATACACACACACACACAGAGGGAGAGAGATAGAAACATAGATATAGATCTATTAAGATAGATATAGATATATCTATACATAGTGTGGTCATGGATAGTGGGAGAATTATTGCAACTGGTAACCATTATAGCTGTCTGACTATGATGGGACATAGATTAACTGTGTTTCTGTGCTGGAAAACATCTAGGATATTATTAAATGGAATTATACTCAATGAACTAACAAAGCACAGTAACTGCTCTAGATTGTTCAAGTAATTTGTCTTTTCTGTAATAGAAAAACTGGTTTTATATTGCTTCAGAATTAGAACAAGAGAGAAACGTAAACACAGCTTTAATTATAGATGCCAATACATTTCCAGGTCTTAATGATGCATTAAATATAAAACATATTTTAATGTCTTGCTCACTAATTTTTTTCATTCATTGATTCATTCATTGTTTAGACATCTGAAGTATGGTTTAAATTACAAAGATACAGTTTCTGCTTAATACTTTTGTTTGCAAACATTCTTATACTCTGAATTATGAAAATACTTTTTAAAAAAATTCTCAATAAAGGTTTTGATAGCTGTACTAATAACACCATTATGGCTAGTGGTATCAAAATATTATGAGGTTAAAGAATGCCTTGTGCTACTTAACTATAGACTAAATTTTATACTATTTTATTTGATTTGATTTAATTTATGTTATTTATTTTTTATCAGCTAAACTCTCTGGAGAAAGTGCCCCTTTACAACAGTGGACCAGCAGTGTATGTCTAGTTAAATGACTTGATCATGACTTCGTCATGTTAGATGTGTGTGGTCAGTTAACAATAAGAGTTTCAGAAGAATGAATATTATTTTATACAGAACATTAATTTTACATAATGTAGGTCCATAGTATCTGCTTCAGGGTGTAGTACAGAAGGCATTCCTTTATATCTGGATTATACTTTCAAGACTTTGGTTTAAAAGTTAGCCTCTTACATTTGTGATTCTTTGGATTTTTTTGAATAGTATTAGATTATTTCAGTAGGAAAATTTATACTATGAGGATGTTCATTTTATGCTTATGGTGGATATTACATCCTTGTTTACTAGCATTCCCAGAAATGAAGGGGTGGAGTACATTAGGAAATTTTTAAGTACACATTCATCCATAGACCATCAGTTAATATATATATATATATATATATATATATATATATATATATATATATATATATATATATATATATATATATATATATATATTTTAGACATTTTGTTAGAGAATAGCTACTTTCTTTTTAATAAGAAATATATTATAGACAATTAAAGGGAGTAGTTATGGGGGCTACAGTGGCCCTTGCTTTTGCCAGCCTAGTTTTAGGTTGGTGGGAGAATGAGATTTTAATTAATTGCAAATATTTTACAATTTTATTTTGTATCATTGATTTGTAGATGATTTATTTTTTTATTGTAAGGAGGGATGGGTTTGATTTGATAAACTTTATACATGCTCTCAGTAGCAGTACTTATTTTTTTAAGCTTGTTCTAGGTGAGCAGGGATAAATGGTGCGCTTCTTGGATGTAGAATTAAGCTGGGATGCTAACATTAATAATTTTGTCAGTCGAATATATTGAAAAAGCACTTTTTCTAATAGTTATGTGCATTTTAAGAGTGGACATCCCACTTATATTAAAAAAATATTCCACACTAACAATTTATTTATTTTATTTATTTTTATTTTACATTTGTTGACCAGGATAGTCCGACTGGATATATGTCCATGTTCAGCAGAGGCCCAGGGAGAAAAGCTCCAAGATAATAATACACAATGAACATTTCGTAAATGCTAATTTCAAGCAGATTACAGTCATAAGCAGTACCAGCATTTAGCACATATAGTACTAACTTATTATAAAACAATTTACAAAACATAACATTATTTTCAAAGTTAAATATATATATAACATTACAAAACACTTTACAAAACATAACATTATTTTCAAAGTTATATATACATAACATTACATTCAGGTTTAAGACACATTGGGCAGCAGTTATACAATTGACCCTTCCTGAAATGGTGTGGTAGAAAAAAGTTAGAAGTAGTTGAAGGTAAGGCACTTAAGTAATAGAGAGGTCACTAGTCTGGGTTAGTGCAAGGACATAACCAATAAGTTTTGAAGTATTTCTTGAGTTTGTTTTTGAATCAAGTTAGTGAGGGTTCTAGGGTCAAATCAGCTGGAAGCCTGTTTCATGTTTTTCCAACAGAGTTGGCAAACAGAGTCCCCAGCTGAGTAGTTGGATTTGTATGTTTGAACTAGGAGTCTAGTGGATGATCACAGTGGCCAGGTGCTGGTGTAGAGGCTGATGATATTTTTTAGTGCAACTGTATTTTCTGGTTGGTAAAGGACTTTATGTGCCACTATTAGCTGGTTGAACTGCAGTAGGCTAGGCAGTTCAAGCCATCCTAGCTGATTTAGGTTGTGACAGTGGTGTGTCCGGTAGGCTGTGCCAGTAGGAAATCTGGCAATGTGGTTATAGCAGGATGATAGTTTATTAAGATCTGTTTTGTTTAAGTTGGAGAATAGAGGTGAGACGTAGAGAAGAGTTGATAGTAGATGGGAACAGGCAATTGCAGTTCTAGCAAGTGGGGTAAAGAAAGGTTTGATTCTGTAAAGAGAGCTAAGAATTTTGTTAATGGTTTTGATAGTTTGATTGATATGTACATCAAAACTTCAGGTTGTTATCAACTATGACATCCAGTATAGTAGGGGCTTCTGGGGAGATGATATTGCCATTGTTAGCAGTTTTGTTGAAGAATGGCAGAGGGGTCCTGCATGTGGGGGAGAAGAGGAGCAGCGTGGTTTTGTTGGGGTTTAGGACTAGATGTTGATTGGAGAGCCATTTTTCAACTGTATTGAAGGTATTTTGGGTTAATGTGAATAAAGTAGCTGGTGATGTGTCAGAACAAATCAAGGTGGAGTCATCTGCATATTGAATGCAGGTAGCATATGGGATGACTGAATGAAGGTCATTGATAAAGATGGAGAAAAGAAGGGGTCCTAATATCGACCCCTGGGGGAACTCCTAATGTGATGGGTAGGCGAGATGATACCTTGTCCTGCCATAGGACTGCCTGTTGCCTGCCCTGCGGGTAGAATTGAAACCATTGGAGTGCATGGTTGTTTTTAAGGAGAAGGCCTTCAAGGTATTTATAAGCATTTTGTGGTCAATCATGTCAAAAGTCTTGAATAGATCTAGAAAGAGTGCTGAGGATAGTTTGTTATTATTGTGGTTATGGTAATGACTTTAGAGAAAGAGAGGAGGACAGAAGTAGTAGTAGTGGCTTAAAGCCATGCTGAAAGTTGGACAACAGCTTGTTCTGTATGAGGTAGTGCATGAGCTGTATGTGTACACACTTCTCCATAATTTTAGCTAGAGGTGACAGAATGGCTATGAGTCTGAAGTTTGACAGCTCAGTGGAACTGCCTCCTTTATGGAGAGGTATGACATGAGAAATTTTACATATAGTGGGTATAGTAGCTTCAGATATAGCTCTGTTGATCAAGATTGAGATGGGGTATGCTATCGTGTCAGCAGCCTTTTACAGATAGTCTGCTAGGGGGAGGTCGGCAGCCAGGGTGGTGGATCGTAGTTTCTTAAGTAGGGCATGAATAAGTTGAATAGAAACAGTTTGGAAGGTAAAGTGTGTTTGGGTATTAGGTGTGGCTGCATTAGAATTAGAGCCATTGGGAGAAAGTTGGCTGGCTAGTGACTGGATAGTCTTTGTGAAGAAGCTGTTGAAGTTATTAGCAATGTCTACTGTGGATTTTTGTTGGGAAGCTGAGGCGGGTGGAGTGGCGGTTTGGCCTGGGTGGAGTAGTTTGTTCATTCCTGCCCAGAACTTTTGAGGTTTGTTTTGGTGTTTTTGCAGTAGATGGTAGTAGTACTTCTTTTTGTCTAAGGTTATGGATTTTTTTGGTGTCATTCCTTGGCCATCTGAATCTTAGTTGATCAAGTGGGTTTTTTGTTTTTTGGTAGGTGGAATGTGCTTTGTTTTTGAGTGAAAATTATGGTATAGGTATCTTTAGAAAGTCATGGTGCAATGTTAACTTTGGTTTTAATAGAGCGGCTGGCAGCATGGGAGTTAAGTATAACAAGGAATTTGGTGTTGAAGTATGCTACTGCTTCATCAAGGGGGAGACTTTTTAGTATTGATCAGTTGCATGCCTTAAGTTCATTTTGAAACTTGGTGAGAATAAAATTCTTGTTGTTTCTTAATGTTCTATAGGTAGATTGTCAGCAGCAGTCTACTTTGAGATTGATTACATAGGTGAGACAGTGGTCACTTAGGTCATCTGGCAAAATGTCTGATTTATAGGATTGAAGATGGGTATTGATGAGTATCCAGTCTAGGGTACTTTCCTTGTTATTGGGTTTTCCTGTCCTGGTGGGGGAGGTTATGATTTGAGTAAATCCATAGGGGTTTATGTGGGTTGTGGAGGTTTTACAAGAGCAAGCTTTCCAATCAACGTTGAAATCCCCAAGAACAATTGTTTCTTGGGGGTAGTTATTGGATAACCAATATAAGTAGTCTTCTAAGGTTTCTGTGTTCAGATGGGGGAAGGCAGACACATACAATGTTTACATTTTTGTTTTTATTAATTTTTAGTTTTGAGATAATAATTTCAGCATTATTGAACTGGGGTGGTTGTTGGGTGTCTATGCTAACAGAAAGGGTAGACTTGTAAAGTATGGCTACCCCACCACCCTTTCTGGTGGTACAGTCTAGTTGAAACATATTGTACCCTGGTGGCAGAATCTCATGGTCCTTGGTGGCAGGCTTTAGCCATGTTTCTGTTAGGCATAATATATCTGGGGAATGAAAAGCTAAGAGGGCATACAGGTGCTGAGTTTTGTTATTTATGCTCCTAATGTTTAGATGGCAGGCCAGCAGTGAGTTAGGAGGTCTATTTGTCGAAGCTATGGTGGTAGGGGGATTAGGGTTAGCAGGTGGGGATGGACCAGGATTTGGGTGGATGTCGCTGTCCTTTGTGAGGTTGTAATGTATCCTGAGTATGAGTTTTAAGATTTTGAATGAAGTTTTGTAATAGTGTCTAGTTTTAGGAATAATGTAACTAGGTCTAGTAAGATGGTAGTATTTAGTGGTTAAGGAGGTAAGCATGAGGGAGGCGAGTAAGGGTGCATTAGTATCTGTTGTAGATGGGATGGATGTTTGGAATTTAGGATAATGGAAACCTGGGTGATCCTGATATTTGTAGACAGTTAGGAGATATGGGATGAGTAAAAGGGGTAGAAGTAGAGTTAATAAGACTATTTTGGGTGATAGCATACCTACTGTATGAGACTTGAAACTTAGGCAAAAGGAATAGTAAAGTTAGAGGACTGGTGGTATCAGGTTGAGGGTGGTGCTGTTGAGTGACAAGTTGTTACTGATTGGTTTAAAAAGTGGGGTGTGGTCTAGTACCAATAAATGTAGCAGCACCAGGGGCGGGAGGAATTTGGGGGCAGGGTGGGGTATGAAGCGAGCCCAAGCGGAGCAGTGATGAACCAATGCCTATACTATGTTTTAGCAATTTAACCTGTTTGAGGAAAGAGGGGGGTGGGGAAAAGAGAAGGAGTTAGAGTGGTTAGAAGGATACCTTGATTGACTCAAGACACCCCACCAGAGGTAAGTTGAATGTAAGGGCCTAAAATCTGAATTCAGCACTTTAATGTTACTTGCACTCAGCTCTTTCATTTTACTTATGTTTAGCAGGAAAGACAGACCAACAGTATACAATTTTGAGGATTTTTACAAGGGTTACTTGTTCAAATCTGCACTCAGCACTTTAATGTTACTTGTACTCAGCACTTTAATTTTACTTATGTTTAGCAGGAAAGACAGACCAACAGTATACAATTTTGAGGATTTTTACAAGGGTTACATGTTCAAATGTCAGACAAATAAGTAAAACTTTCAACAGGAATCTATGTCTGAGTGTTAGAAAGCCAGAAAGGTACAAGGTATACTTGTAAAAATTAGGGTGAGAGAGACAAATGTAAGAGTCAGTGTACTTTAGTTACAGGAGAAGGAGGCAAACACTCAAGTAGGAAAGAGCACTATGGCTGACCAAACTGGTGACTTGCTTAATTACACAGCACTGTGAGAGAAAGCTTAACGAATGTTTTTTTTTTTTATATGTGTAACCTACTCTGATTAATTGCTGGGAGAAACAGTTTTTGTTGTGGTGGCCAACTGCAATCTGGTATATACCGTTATGCAGGAGCTGCTGTATGCTATGGAGCTGCAGTATGCTAGTGTAGGTAAATGTAGAGTTCAAACTGAGTCACACCAGGTCACCCACGAGGGCGGGGGGGAAGAGATAGGGAAATCCTAAGCACCTAGATTTGAAAAATCAGTCAATTTATTACAACATTATGGATTTTGAGCTTAAATAGTGATTTTGAAAAAGAAATTGATTCTATTATTAAATTACTTTATGATAGGGGGTATGTAATCGAAGTATTGGAAAATACAGCATCTCAGATATGTATTAAGAGATTCACAGAATTTCACCCTACACTTTTAAATGGTATCAACAAAAAAGAGAATAGCACTACTGATTTTTTGGATAGTACGCCTAGATATTGCTTAGATATAATGGTTGCTTGTGATGCTGTCAAGAATAATACTAAGAATAACTGGAAAGTAATAAGGGGTAATGAGGACTAGGTTAAAAAACTAGGAGACATGCCAAATTTTGTGTATAAGGAATCTGTACAACATAATAATACAAAAATATCTCTACCCTGTACTTCGAAGAAAGATGGGACATATAAATTTCATAGTTGTAATATTTGTAGATGTATTCATGAGGGACCATATATAGCATCAGAACATCTGACATATAATATAAAAATGCCAGGTAGATTCAACTATAACTCTACTGGGGTGATTTATATTGCTTTATGCTCAGGTTGCCCAGCTTTCTACACAGGGATGACTTTGAGAAGTTTAAGTAAAAGAATAAGAAAGCATATATATGCTTTAAAAACAAAAAATGGAAATAATGCTATATACCAGCATACAGTGAAGTGTATATCATATACAAAGTTCATGTTTGCTGTTTTGGATTGTGTAAAGGAAGATTTAAGAGGTGGCAATTTTAAGAAGCAGATAGAAAAGAAAGAAACAGAGTGGCAACTGCACCTAGCAGCCAACTGTCCACCTGGTCTTAGTGATAGTATTAATATAAAATGCTTTTCAGCAGATAGAAAATTAAATATCAAGGGTTATTAAAGGGTTAATATTTTCTTCCCTTTGCATAGTTCATTCAATAATTATCTGATTGCATGTTTATTAAATCTGGTATTTTATTGGCTGGTTGTATTTTAACGTTGTATAAATTTGAAATGTTCACTGTTTCATTCATTTTCTGATGAAGTCTACAGACGATTAGCACATAATAAAGGTTCACTATGCTAGAAAACACTTTTTGATGATTCTCTCGTCTTCTGCATCCAGTGTTTCATTTGTTAATGAAGATATTTGACTTTATTTTTCAGGAAAATAAATACATTGATGAAGTATTGTGTTTTTAATTCAAATGAAAGAAATGTTCTCTGGCAACCTAGAGTCAATAAATTTATCACAACTCCAAAAAGTCATTGGAAAGATCCAGATATTCCATGACATCTGTGAGAATGTCCTTAGGCCCTGCCAAACAATAAAGATGTCATCCAAAAACCTAGTTTATGTTTTGTACTGGCTCTCACAATGTGGACTTGTTCTCTGCATCATAACACAGAATTAGCAAAGATGGGGGTGAAAGATGCTCCCATCACCATCCCAGAAGTCTGTTTGAAGTATTCACCTTCAGAGGTGAAGAAGTTGCTTTTTAGTACAATTTCCATAAACAGACAGAGATTTTTGATACTAGTGTTGGTTACAGACATGCTAGTGCTGATGATGTCTCAGAAGCATTCAAGGCTCATGTTTTGTGGGATCACCGTGAAAACATTTTCCTCAGTAGCAAGCAAGTTACCCTCCTCACAAATCTACCTTCTGTTTTTTTCACAAAAAGTCCCAGGAATCTTTGTGTTCCTGGAAATGAAGAGGGAAAAAGGTTTCAACTTCTTGTCAATAAAGGTGGCGAAGGGTTCCATTTTAGACCCCACCCAGCAGGAATAATTGGTCATAGAGGAGAGTCATATAGATTTTTATGAATCATAGGGATGCTAAAAATCACTAGAGTTAAAAGAGAGCATAGACTGAACAAATGCTTATATAAGCATCTTAGAAGTATCAGGAAGGGTGACAACACCAATATACTATTTAAGCACTCCCTTTGTGCAAATGTTTTAAAAAGGTTTTATTTTTTATACTTGAGAGGGCAAACAAATGCAGTAGGGGGTTCAGACTGGGACACCGTACTTTTAAACAGAGAACTGCACTGTTAAATGTTACTGAATGATGAAGTCCTGCCTGGTTTGAATGAACATTTGTCTATTGCACCTATTGTTACAACAGAACATAAATAGATTGAACAAGTAGCGTACCATATATCATGAATTTATCATGTGCTTATTTAAAAAGGGGGAGGTTATGTCATTGACCTTCATTCTAATGAAATACCTTCCACAGTGAATGAAAGTGCTTAATAAATTGTGGTTTTCTTTAAATATCCTTGAGACTGATGTTTGTGTTGGTTTTGTGGAGTTTGGAATGTTGAATACCATTGATCTTTCCATGGTTTTTGGAGTTTATATATATCACAACCCCTTTTCATTTGTTTTACAATATTATGTCCCTAACACAAATGTGGTTACCTTTAATCTCTGTCATTAAGAATGCATATTATTCCATCCTGCAGTCTTTTTTTCTGTTGTGTTTATTCAGTATCATTGATATGTATATGCAGAACATCTCATAAAGGTGTCATTAAATAAACCTGCTTTAAAGAAGTTAAAAAACTACATGATAATTAAATACAAATAACACAAGACTACATTTGTCTGAGATTACATCTCATGGTAGGGGTACTGCTCATTGCTTTGGCAAACTACAAAATGAGGAGATAAGATGAGGTGAACAATCCACTACGTGTATTCACTTATGTCATCGGGATACTATTGTCTTTAGATGTTGGCTGTGCATTTCATCACGTCATCAAACATGACTTTCTTGGAAGTGGCTAGGATGCTGAGTAGGTGTTACCCCTAACTGGATACCCAGTGGAACTGGGGCACTGCGAGATACTGTAGGTGATCTGTATGAGGCAATGGGTATCATAGCATTCTGTATTTTATAAAGTTACATAACACATATATTCAGACTACCATCCTCTTGGCACCGAAATGAGTCATCATGGCACTTCAAATATCAAATTACACTTTCCAAAAGTGCACATCAACATTTTTCCACCTGGTTTTTGCAGACCATGAACTTTGGTGACACATTCAATGATGACAAATTTCTGACATGGCCTGTTCTAAAAAAGCTGACTGTCCTTTTTTGCCTTCTTGAAATCTGTGTAAAAGAAAAGTTTATTCCTTACATGCGGTTTTCTCAGGACATCTGGAATACATTATGCTATCTGAAACAACAGGTTATGAAACTCAGAACAGTTACATATTTAATTATTTTTCTTGAATATGTAGCTTACACAAGGTCTAAAGAATGTTTAAATGTATAGGGAGGCATTCATTTGTAATCACTTGTTATGGCTAATGAAGTGTGGTCTAGACAGTTGAAAATTTCCATGCCCAGTGTGGTAGCATTTTTGCAGGGGATGGAATGGATGACAGATATATATGATGCATCTTCGAGTTAGCAGAATTGTTTCTTAGATTGATGAAGTTCCCTGTATAGTGGAAATGGTGCAACAGTCTCCAGGATTAAATAAATGCAAGAATAGTGCAGCCGCTACTGCACGGAATATGGCTGCCGAGTGATCCAGTAAACAAGCCTGGGGATGTGCACAAGCCTGCTAACACTATTCTGCCATGGACATGACTGGATTATGCTAATGACCTCATTTACTGGTGAAAACCATGTAAACAAGGTCAATTAGTGATCCAGTATGCAGGCAGGCATCTGTGGCAGAATAGTGTAGCTTGCAGAAATGTATTCTGGTACTAGCCGAATACATTCCTGCAAAAATCAAAATGGAGGCATGACAGCTCAAAGTAAAGCATGTATTATAATCCTTAGGCATGCCCGTGACCAAATATATGGCCACTGACATGAAAAAGGGTTGCCAAATTATAAAAATCAAAGTTTATTTTTTTTGGCCGATCTCAACCGTTTAAGCATAGGGCAGCGGTGCGCAAACGGGATCGTGCTGAAAATAAAAAAAAATGTACAAAGGCAATTTTAAGTGAAATCTGTATTTTGCCATTATAGTATATGGCATGCAGAATCAAAACAATAGCAGGGAACAGTGGTTGCTAAAGGGAAAGGCTCTGATGTAGTGCTGTAACTAGGGACTAAGGCAGTGGGGTATGCTAATGAGGGAAATTTACTGAATCACAAAAAGGAGACAAGTGCCAAACTGCACCTAACTGTGAGGGAGCTATAAGGCAGTTGTGTAAGCAGAAGAAGCAGCTGACATGAAAAGAGGGTGTATCATGCTTGGTGTAAGCACATTGGAGCTCCACGGCTCACATCTCAGCTTACCTAAGCACAGCTAAGCAAGGGAATGCATCTCAGGCTGTATTGACTTATTTCATGAAATGAAGAGCATGTTTGTGTCCAGGAGAGGGACATTTGTCATTGTTTACCTTAGTTAAATGGGTTTGCGTCTGGCATGCACCAAGTCTAAAACAAAAAAAAAAAAGCCTGGAAGTAGCAGGACTGTTTACATTTGGGCAGTGGGTTTGTGAGGTGCACCTCGGGGCTTAAAAGGGAGGAAAATGGGAAGGGAAAAAAAAAAAAAGAAAAAAAAAAGGAAATAGTAGAATAAAAGCAATCAAGTACAAATAAAATAGCAAGCAGGTGGAATGTATCATAACCAGCCAATCATACAGGCAGCATCTGCAGCACAGCAGTATAAACTGTGCAAACATATTTTAGTCTGGATTTCCCACAAACTCTGCACCACTGGTGTACACATGCAGGGGAATTTTAACCAAAAGAATATTAGGGGCTGTTGTTACTTTGATCTATCAATATGTGCTAGAGGCTGAGGGTGGTGAGGAGGATAATGCTGACAACCGCCCCAGACTGAGGAGGAGGAGAAGAGTGTTCAGACCCAGGGTAACCTATTAGGGGCTACATGATCTGGAGATAGTAGAGCACTACTAGGGTGGACAGAGACATACTTCAGCAAAACATCAAGCTGTGCCGGCCTCAACTCAGACCCAAAGCCAACATAGGGGAACCCTTCCCAGTGGATATCAAGGTATGTGTAGCCTTAAGAATACTAGCTACAGGTACTTTTCAAAGACCTACTGGGGACATCATGGGGGTTTCACAAGCATCTGCATCCAGGATACTCCACCAGTTCCTGGATGCCATGCTACCACATGCCTGTGAGCACATTTACTTCCCCACCACCCATGAGGAGAGAACCAGAAATATGCATCTCTTCCATTGTGTAGCAGAATACCAGGAGGTACTGGGTGCGATAGACTGCATGCATATCCACATCAAAGCAACACTCGGTGAACAGGGTAGGGGTCTACATAAACCGCAAGGGCTTCTCCTCCATTAGCTGCCACGTCATGTGCAATGCCCAGGGCATTATCATGAATGTGTCTGCTGGCAGCCCTGGAAGCTGTCACGACTCTCACATCTGGCATTCGTCACAGCTGTACCAGACATTTGCCAGTGGGGACATCCCATATGGCCATCTGGTGGGGGATGCTGGCTATGCACTGGAGCAGTGGATGATGACACCCATCAGAAATGCACACACACCCACTCAAGAATGCCATAATAAGGCACACGCACAAACCAGGATCATTATAGAGCGTGTGTTTGGGATGTTCAAGTCACGGTTCCGCTGCCTTGACATATCTGGTAAACCCTTGCAGTACTCTCCAGCCACATGTGCACACATGTTCATAGTATGTGCCATCCTACACAAAATGATCTTGTGGAAACAGCTGCAGCAGGAACAGCAAGGGAAAGGGTCACACAGAACCCCCAACCATTGCCAAGGTACCCACAGACACAGAGGGACTCAGTGGAGGAAGCCCCTGAGCCTGCTCCTGTAGGCAGGCAGAGGCATGCCTAGTATGCCAAGACCTTGGCAAAGAGGCAACACATAGCACACACACTGACACTGTAGGGACCCAGGGACTGACAACTCTCTCCAATTCGCACACACAGTAAAATGTATGCCACAAATATTACACTACCTGTAGCTTACCCTGTACAGGCAGTGTACTGCGTGCATCCAACAGAGTCAGCCCTCACCCACCATCCCCACAACTGCCGCAGGCACAAGGTAAGTCAGTCTTCTAAACAATAAATGAATGGAGTAGTATGTCCTGGTAGAATATCTATGATATTGCTGCATGCATGCAAGGGAATGGGGTAGCCTACTAGGGTAGCAGCAGACAATGTCTGCCCAATACTGGCTTCCCCACACTATGCAGTATTATCCAAGGTGAAAAATCCCATTGTAGTATATGCAGGGGGGGGCATACAAGGGGGTCATAGGTCACATGCATGAATGGCAATGTAGAGAACCCATACTCACCCCTCAGACTCACCCAAAAATTCACTCATAGAAAACCATAAAGGAATGTCTGGCAAAGGCCCACACATGGCGACAATGATGGAATACCCCCCTACAGACTTACACAGTGATATCACAGCAGGCCTTCCAGTTGCAGTAAGGCTCTGAAGGGTAAGAAGTCTGAAACGCAATTGTATGCCATTACAATCTAGCTTGTGGCCTCTAGTGATATGCCTCTATTCTCCAAGACAGGGTGCAATATTATGCTAAATGGAACCAAAATGTAAAGCCAATATCAGCACAGTATGTGCAAATGTGCAACATTGACAAGTGTGCCCCCCCACATCCATATTCCCATAGAAATGCAGTAGCATGTAGGTTAGTAGGGCCTTCGTCTGTCATATGTGGGTCTGGCCAGATGTCAGAGTCAGTGACAGTTTGACAGCTAGGCAAACATGTAGCCACATAATAACATAATAACACAAACTGTCTGAGGACCCCAGCAGATATAGTGGTGCAATGATGGGCAACCTGCCAAATAGGTATGCTCAGAGGTGTGTAGTCCACAACCTTGTGTGTGATGTTACGGCATTTTACTATGCTCACACCAGAATTGCAAATACATAACAGCAGCTGCTGTGGGCAAAGCCTGTGACCAGACTACAGAAGGATAAAAAGATACACAGAAGGGGGAGGCGAACCACTGGCCAGACAAATGGAGAATATGCACGCCAGAGCACATTTTGCAGTACCATAGGTGGACTCAGTAAGCATCACCTGCAACTACACAACATGCACCCATATAAGTGAAGGTCCATGAGAAATCAAACCCCAAGTAAAGGACACCTCAGAGGCAAAAACACATGAGAACTTCCTAAACCTACACACTACAGACCACACATACTCCACACACCAGGATCCTGCAAACATTAAGGCCTTACCATGCACACAACATATTACTCATAGAAGACTCCACTGTAAGACGCACAGATGTGCCACACACCAGGCAAGATAAGGAGAAAGTCACGATTACTTGTTTTGCAGGTGCCATAATCTGCCATATCACACGTACACTCAAGTCACCCAACAACAGGTACAGGTATCACACTAGCCTGGTCTATGGTGGTGTGAATGAAGTACCTCACGGACTATGGAAAGACAGATATGATGCAGTGTGCTGAATATGTGTCCCATGCATGTATGGCCCTAGCCATAAGCAGCATCCTGCTGTCACCCAGAGTGATGGATCAATATGAACAGAAAGTGATTGTCAGTAACACCTGACTCACTTACCATTGTCACCCCAGCGGGATCCACTGACTGGCAGTCTGGGAATATATGAGTGACAGACTGCACTGCCTTGCTACAGATGGCCTGCAGCAGTGTCACATGGTCTACAGGCCTCTGGCAAAGGCCCATGCCTCACCCATAGTTCAGTTGTAGGGAATGTCATGGGGTCCATACTACCAACATAACAAAGACAACAAAATGCAAATGAAAGATCATGCCGCTAAATGCTAGTAGCATACCTCTCAACCTCATAGAGCAAGAAATCTGGACAAAGCCATTCATGATGGTGGGATAAAGGGCCAACTATAGGGACACTTTTGAAATAATGCTCTCATAATGTTATAAAGGTGATAGAATAACAGAGGGGGTGTATAGTTGCATGAATTTCATGAAGGGTGTGAAGTCTGAAACTCTAATGTTCGGTCATTATTCCCTGACTGCAACCCTGAGTGATTTGCAACAAACTTGCTAGAAAACCACAGTGTGAAGGGAAACTGACCAGATATGTGAGGCATGAATCTAGATAATCTGTGATTATCTGTACAGTTGAGAGTTTTGACCAAACCATGATATGACCTTTCAGGTAAGAAGATTACTGCACAGCCAGGAGACCCCAGCTAGTATATCACAAAGGTGCTGGACCTTTTACACAACTTCATCAGTCAATCGGCTGTAGCCACTCCTCCCAACTGGACAGATTGTGGAAGAATGTCTAGTCTTTGCCTTATAATATTGGTCTGTGCATCATCCATCTCATATTTCTCTGGTAAATAACTGTGATGATTTGGTGATATCTGTCAGTAGGTAATGACACAATACATTACCATGTCAAACATTACATAAGTCAGAAAATGTCTGCTAAAACAAACCCTGTAACTCAAGAAACTCATATATTATTGAGAGCTATAGTGGCCATATCCCCCTATGTTTTGGCCATTGTTTCCCCCATATTGGCATCCTATATCCAGATAAAGTGCACAAACAGGTTGCAAGGCATAGCTGTAGCACACAACACCCCGTACTGGATACTGGATTTACTACTATTCTTGGAATGGATTTCCACACTTACTATAGAAGGTCATACTGGGCATGTTCCTACACTTAAAGAAATAAAGCCAGTGTCTGAAAATACAACAGACTATATATATATATATATATATATATATATATATATATATATATATCTATATATATATATATATATATATATATATATATTGTGCAGATGTCTTTGATGTACACCTAACTAAATAAAGCTCATGTCTGAAACCACAATGGACTATATATATATATATATATATATATATATATATATATATATATATATATATATATCACTACTAGACAGAGGCACAGTATTCTAAATTTATTCTGTACATTTTTGTACCATTTCATGGGGTGGCAAAAGCCACATCACTATGGCTAGGCTTACAAATGCCCCAGGGCAGATAGCCTAGTACTAAACTATGAAACTATGAAACTACTATATATATATATATATATATATATATATATATATATATATATATATATATATATATATCTGTATTGTGCAGATGTCTTTGATGTACTCCTAACTGTCTCCACACACACCCATCAAGGATTACCCACAGCCAACTGTAGGTGGCCCATATGTGGTATATCTGCATCTGTTGTGTGCAATACACACACATATATGTGGGCAACATATTACAATATGTCAAGCATACACACACATAGACATGGGGAAGAGTGAGGCAGGCGGTGATAGAGTGAGACACACAGGGAGACACACACAGAGAGGGGTGTCATACACAGGGATACCCTGAATGGCAGAGAGTGATGTCCTGCTGCAGACAGTTGCATACCAGTTGGAACCACTGGCACGTGCCAGCATGACAATGAGAATCATTGTCTGATGGTACTGAGGTGAGGGTTGTAATATCACATCACCTACCTTTGTTGTTGGTGTTGTGTGTGTGTGTGTGTGTGTGTGTGTGTGTGTGTGTGTGTGTGTGTGTGTGTGTGTGTAGGTCTAAGTATTATGATGCCTTACCCACCCAGTACACTTCCCATTTCCCTACTTTACAAGATCTGCTGATGTCATTCACCTTAGAAGTACCTTTGGACTGGCTTCAGTCCTGTAAGCTCTATAGTGTGTGTGATAATGGCGTAACACTATAATACAAATAACTAGATAGGTAGGGGTTCTAATCACAGTCCCAGCATATGTAAGTGTGGTGGGGTGTGGGGTTTTGGGGTATACAAATAACTGTTTAGTCCTTTCCCACCCAATACATTTCCCATTGCCCTACCTTAGCAACCCTGCTGATGTCAGTCACCTTAGAATTACCTTTGGGCAGCCCTCAGCTCTATAAGCTCTGTGGTGTCTGTGATAACTGTGTAACACTATAGTACAAATAACTAGTTAGGTAGGGCTTCTAATCTCAGTCCTAGCAAATGTAAAAGTGTGTGTGTGTGTTTGTATATTAAAGATTTTGAGCCCATTCACACCCAGTACACTTCCCATTGCCCTACTTTAGCAGTCCTTCTGCTGTCAGTAACCTTAGAAGTACCCTTGGGCAGCCCTTAGTCTTATAAGCTCTGTGACATGTGTGATAACTGCGTAACACTATAGTACAAATAATTAGTTAGGTAGAGGTTCTAATGTCAGTCCTGGCAAATGTGTGTGTGAGTGTATTTGTGTTTTAAGTTTGTATATCTGTCAGTTAAAGTATTTTGCGGCCTTTCTCACCAAGTACATCTCCCATTGCCATACTTTACAAGGGCTGGTTATGATCTTCACCTTAGAAGTACATTGGGACACCCTTCACTGTGTAAGCTCTGTGGTGCATGTGATACATGCATAACACTGTAGTAGCAGTAACTAAATAAGTAGGGTTCTAATCTCAGTCCTGGCAAATGTGTTTGTATGCGAGAACAGTATCCCGTGTGTGTTAGGTTGGGAACCATATCCATTAGGGGGTGGGTTTTGCAATTTTTTGCTGTGGTCCACAACTACATGTCCCAATGTTCACTTTACAAGGCCCACTGTTGTCATCCACTGTAGAGGTAGCTGTAGACACTCTGCAGCCCTATAACCTCTGTGCCATGTGACATAACTATGTAACAGTATGGAATAAATAACAAGATATGCAGGGCTTCTCATCCTTTGATACCATTCCTCAGGAATCAAAGATAAACACACTCAGCTAGACATCAACCTCTATATCACTAGGTGGGATGAAAACAGGATCACAGATAGAACCCACAGTGTCAAAACAGCGAACTCCATGTCAGACTGCTGACCAGTCACAAGTGGAGTACCACAGGGCTGGTTCTGGGTCCACTCATGTTTGGTATCCAAGCCTCTGAAGTCAGCACAACACAAAGGGACTCTGGCTGACAATGTTTGCAGATGACTGCAAGGTGGGTGCTATTTTTACCTCCCTAAGTGATGTTGACATCCTTCAGAAGGGCTTCACTGAGACCTATGACTATTGTCAGAACCCTGGACTTAAGCTCAATTCCAAAAAATGTGTCGCCATCCCCTTTGGGAACACCTTGGTGCACATGAATCATTACATCGATGGTAGTTCACTGAACACAGAAGTTGTTATAAGAGAACTGGGAACACAGGTTGACAGCGACCTCTCTGTTGACCACCACAGTGCCTCTGTTGTCAGAAAGTCCTATGTGGCACATTTCATTACTAAGGTTGTTGCATCCAGGAAGAAAGAGGTCATAGTCTCCTTCTTCTACCCTTCCCTCATTAGGTCAATCATTGGGTACAATGGCCGATTTGGCATGTAACTCACTAGAAACCTGCAACAACTGGAGAGGCTGCAAAGGTACCTCACAAAGAGGATCTGAGGCCTTAAACACTTGTCCTATATGGACAGACTCCAATAGCTCCAACTATTCTTTGTCTCATATTGGCTACTTAGAGGCAATCTCTGCTTGACTTACAAAGCCATGTCTGACCAAGCTCTGTTAGGCATGCTACATCTAAAGAAACCAATCCGTCTGCACCACAAGCTCCAGAGACCTCAACCCCATTTCTCACAATCAACACAACATGCTGGAGGGACAGGTTCATAACCCAGAGACTGTCCACGCTTTGGAACAGACTTCACATACATGTCAAGCAGAGCACCTTACTTGCCCTCTGCAAGAAAAATCTGGATGAGTGAATGGGGAATAGAAATCTCACCCCGGGGATCTCTCCATTGACTATACTCAATAGACACACTAGGGAGTAACGTCAGGTGGCACAATGCCAGGTAATCTATCGGCTAGGCTTGTAAAGGCTCCATGGCCATTTGCCTAGTACACACCTATGGATCTCAGTACTGGCATACGTGTGTGTGGGCATTAGTGTGTGGATAAAAATGTTTGTGATTGTGTAAACATGTAGGATAAAGTAGTTTGAGGCCTTTCTCACCCAGTACACCTCCCATTGCCATACATTACAAGGGCTGGTAATGTTATTCCTTTTACAGGTACCTTGGGACACTTTTCACCCTACAAGCCCTGTGGTGTGTGTGGTACTGGCATAACACTATAGTACCAATAACTAGATAGGTAGGAGTTCTCATCTGAGTCCTGTCAAATGTGAGAATGTGTCTGTGTGTAAGTGTTTGAATGTGTGTATATATGTAGGATAAAGCATTTTGAGGCCTCACTCTCGCAGTACACTGCCCATTGCCATACTTTACAAGGGCTGGTGATGTTGTTCACCTTAGAATAACCATGGGACACTCTGCACCTTATAAACTCTGTGGCACATGCAATAAATGTATAACACTGTAATAGCAATAACTAGATAGGTAGGGGTTCTAATCTCAGTCATGACAAATGTGTGTGTATGCATGAGGACTGTATCCTGTGTATATGTTTCAGTGGAGTGAGAACTATATCCATTGTGGGGGTGGGTTTTACATTTTTAGGCCATGATAATACCAGTACATGTCCCAAGGTCCACTTTACAAGGCCCGCTGCCTTCATCAAACATAGAGGTATCTGATGACACTCTTCAGCCCACAAGCCCCATGCTGCATGTAGGAACTATGTAACAGCATGGGCTGACTAACAAGATGGCCAGAGCTGCTAATCTCAATCCTGGCAAATGTGTGTATGAGTGTATTTGTGTTTGTAAGTGTGTATAACTGTAGGTTAAAATATTTTGAGTCCATTCTCACCCAGTACATCTCCCATTGCCATACTTTACAAGGCTTGCTGATGTTGTTCACCTTAGAATTACCTTGGGACACTCTTCACCTTGTAAGCTTTGTGGCACTGGCGAGAAATGCATAACACTATAGTAGCAATAACTAGATAGGTAGGGGTTCTAATCTTAGTCCTGGCAAATGTGTGTGTGTGTGAGAACAGTATCCTGTGTGTTTGAGTGAGAACTATAATCATTGGGTGGCTGTGGTTCACAATTTTAGGCCATGGTACTCCCAGTACACATCCCAAGTTCCACTTTATGAAGGCTGCTGTTTACATGTACCATACAGTTATCTGTAGACACTCTTCAGCCCTATAATCCCCGTGCTGCATGCAACAGCTATGTAACAGTATGGAATGAATAACATAATAAGGCAGGGCTACTAATGTCAGTACTGGCAAATTTGTGTGTGTGCATTGGCGTGTATAGCAGTGTTTGTGAGTGTGTAGACTTGTAGGTGACAGTATAATGATTCCTTTCCCAGCCAGTTCACACCCCCATTGCCATACCTCACAAGGGCATGTGATGTTATTCCCTTTACAGGTACCTTGGAACAGTCATCACACTATTAGTTCTGTGCCACCTGTGATAACCTCATAACACTGTAGTACCACTAACTAGATGAGTGGGGGTTCCAAACCCAACACTGGCAAATGTGATCCTGTGTTTGTGTGTGTGTGTGTGTGTGTGTGTGTGTGTGTGTGTGTGTGTGTGTGTGTGTGTGTGTGTGCGTGTGTGTGTGTGTGTGTGTGTGTATGTGTGTGTGTGTGTGAGACTGTGTGTGTGGGAACAGTATTCTCTGTGTGTTTTATCGACACAATAACATCTGAGGATGTGGGTTTTACGAATCTGAGTAGTGTTCCACCCACTACACTTACCATTGCCCACTTTACAAGAGCTGCTGATGTCAACCACCATAGACGTACCTGTATACACCCCCTCAGCCCAATAAGCTCTGTGGCATATGCATAAGTGTTACACAGACCTGGTAAATGTGTACATATACAGCTGTACGTTGGCTATGACATAGTTTATGTGTTACCACTCTGCCATACCTCTCACTGGCAATGTCTGCAGGGCCACATCCGGCTGAAACACAGACACCTAGAACGCAAACAGACTACAGCATGTGAGACTACATTCAGTCAGTGTTATTAACGCCAATAATGCATCATGGCTGAAAAGGTATGCACACTCTGAAGTGTACCCATTACAAATTCCAGCTGACAGCACCTTACACATCATTACATAGCTATACAGTACTTAATTCTCCCGGTGCATCAGAACCATATTAGCATGTCCCTGCATCAGTGGTATGGATGACAAGGATGTGGCACAGGTATCATCATATGCACAGGTGTTGTGTGGGTTTGCCAGAGTCCTAGGCTGGGCCATACAGTTGACATCATGTGTGTGTGTGTTTGGAGGTGTATTCTATGAATGGGCCATGCAGAGGTGGTGTGTGTGTCTGGAGGTGACCTGGCTGTAATGGTGATGTGTGTGTGTTTGTATGCACACAGTCATGCCATGTGGCAACCCTACACAGGGGCATGTTGGACAGCTGTGGACTGTACATGGCAAGGTGTACAGCTCACTATCTTCGGTCATGGACATGTGAACTGGTCCTGCCAGAGGTCTCACTGGCACCACCAGGTCCAAGGCCAGATGCAGTACTACTCCCCAGTGGTTACTGCTGTCTGCTGCATCCCTGTCCCTGATGGGACCAACCAGGACCACGTGCCTATGGCTTTCTCCATTGTGGTGTGGACAGTACCCACCCTTTGGTAGTGCTGGTGGTGCTGCCGGTACAAGAGTGTGAAGGTGCATGGCCATGTAGACTCTCAGCTGATGGTGCAGACCTATGTCCACATGGCTAACCCCCATCTCCCACCACACACTATAGCACAGACATTCCATGGTCAAGGATTGTCAAGGTCTCACCCCACCATCTATTCATGACCTCAGTATTTTGACGTGTGGCCTCAATAAGGTCATATATGTCATCACGTAAGCCAGGTTGAGTTCCATCCAAGATCCTGAGTATTTGTCTGGTGTTCCATTTACTAGATCCCTGTGCATCCATGACAGCCCGAAATATGCATCTGGTGACACCTGCTGTGGCACTTGTGACAGCAGCTTGATGGGCAGCAGTCCTCCTTTGAGCAACCCTGTCCATCTGCCTGTGTGGGACCTCTCCTGCACTCTGGCTATGGCTAGTGTCTACATTCACAATTGCCACTACACTGGCCTGTTCCATGCCACCACCCACCAACTGTCCATTATCTGTGGCTTCTGGGGATGGGGTATGTGTGGGCATTGTGACTGTGTGAGGGGACATTTTGGATGACTGCGGGATGCCAACCGATGGCATAGATTCAGCCCCTGACAACCCCACCTGTGCCTCACTAGGACCACCATCATTGGCAGAGTCTGCAGAGACACTGATATCAGATTCTGAGTGGGAGGGACCATGACCTTCATGTCCAATTGTGCAGGGAAGACAACATATGTAAATTAATACCTGCACTATAAGGTTTGCTGGTACACACACACACACACACACACACACACACACACACACACACACACACACACACACACACACACATACACACACACACACACACACACACACACACACACACACACACACACACACACACACACACACACACACACACAAACACGTGTGTGCATGCATGCACACATGGACACACACACACAGACACATACAGGTGAGGTGGCATAAAGGCATTACACAGACCTCACAATAGCCAACCGGTGACATTCATGACACACAGTCAGACCACAACATACACACTCTGGGCAGGCCCTCAATATCATGCAGTGCAGCCCTTTCCACTTAATGTTACTACTAATATACACCTCTGGGATATGTGAGTAGTGTTAGTAGGTGATGGGCCTTCACCTAGCACATGTACACATTTTTGCTGTTCCCCCGTGTAGCACAGTGGCAGCTCTTACAGAACATACCTCTCAACTGTACAGAGTTTCGCTGAATGTCTAGATGTGCGGCTCATATTTTTGGTCTATTCCTCATAAATCCTGTGTAAGTCTGACACATTACTGGGATGATCTGAGGATTGGCATCACTAATCACTGACATAAATTGTGTTGAAGACTTCAAAACCTGCAGTAAATGTATGTTAAAACAAATCCGGTTACTCTAACAACCTTCTAAGCTTACAGTGGATATAATAAGTATACACACCCCAATTAACATGTCAGGTGTTTGTGATATATAACACGAGACCACAGAAATCATGTCATAACTTTTCCCTACTTTAATGTGACCTATGACCTGTGTAACCCAATTGAAGAACATACACATCAGTTAGGGGTAACATATAGTAAATGAAATACGTACAATAGGCTGGTTGCATGAGTGTGCACAGCCTTAAACTAATACTTTGTTAAAGCACTCTTTAATTTAATTACAGCATTCAGTCTTCTTGGAAAGGAGTCTATCAGCATGGCACATCTTGACTTGGCAATATTTGCACACTCTCCCTTGCAAAAGCCCTCTAACTCTGTCAGATTGTGAGGGCATCTCTTATGCGCAGCCCTCTTCAGGTCACCCTACAGATGTTCTATTGGATGTAGGTGTGGGCTCTGGCTGGGCCATTCCAAAATGTTGAATGTCTTTTGGTGAAGCCATTATTTTGTTGATTTGGATGCATGGTTTGGGTCATTGTCATATGGGAAGGTGAAATTCCTCTCCATCTACAGCTATCTACAGACACCTGAAGATTTTGGGCCAAAAGGAACTGGTATTTGGAACTGTTCAAAATCCCCTCCACCTTGGCTAAAGCCCCAGTTCCAGCTTATGAACAGCAAACCCAAAGCAAGACACTGCCAACACCATGCTTCACCATGGGGGTGGTGTTTTTTTTGGTGATGTGCAGTGTTGTTATTGTGACAAACAAACATTTTGGAATTGTGGCCAAAAAGTTCAACCTTGGTCTCATTGGACCATAACACATTTTCCCACATGCTTTAGGGAGACATGATGTATTGCTTTTCAGAATTTAGACAGGCCGGGATGTTGTTCTGTGTGAGAAAAGGCTTCCATCTTCCAACCCTACCCCATAGGCAAGACATATTGAGAAAATGTGAAATTATTGTTACATGTAGTACACAGTCAGTACTTGCCAGAGATTCCTGCAACTCCTTTAGTACTGCTGTAGGTCTCCTGGAAGCCTCCCTGACCAGTTTTGGTCTTGTCTTCTCATCAAATTTGAAGGGGCATCCACTTCTTTGCAATGTCACTGTTGTCCAATATTTTCTCCACCTTTTGATGGCTGTCTTCACCTTGTTCCATGGTATATGCAATGCTGTGGAAATGTTTTTGTACCCTTCTCTGGGCTGATCCCTTTCATCAATGAGATCCCTTTGATGCTTTGTAAGCTCTCTGTGAACCATGGCTGTTGCCATTGCAGGAAACTGAGTAAATGTCAGGAAAAGCCTAGTAGGACAACTGACCATTATTTTTTGTTAATCAAAGAGTCCCTGTAATTGATGGCAGGTGTGTACCCAAAAAGATGTAATGCTGTAATTAAATCAAAAGCTGTTTCAACAAAATATTAGCTTCAGGCTGTGCACACTTATGCATCTAGCTTAATGTACATCTTTTATTTTTCATACATGTTACCCTAACAGACTTGTTTGTTTTTCAATTGAATTGTACAGGTTATAGGTCACATTCAAGGTGAAAAGAGTTGTGAAATGTTTTATTGTGGTCTCATTTTTGTATATCATAAATACCTGACATTTTAACAGGGGTGTGTACACTTTATACATGCACTGTATAAGAGTACTTTTAAAAGATGTCCCTAGGGGCCCTTTGTCCCCCCATTTTGTCAGTCTGTATCCAGATTTCTTGCAATGACAGGTTGTGAGGTATGCTACAGATATGTTACATCTCTTGCAAATAGGCCCCTGTGATGACCACTTTGATACAATGCAGTTAACCCCACCACAAGTGAATATGCACATATCTCAATATGGCTAAGGATAACAGTTCTGTGCATGGTAAAATGCCTGACTTTAACATGCCTGGCCTGGGGTATTGGTGAGCCACAACAGGACAATACCATACTCACCAACTTCAGGCTGCTGTCCCACATCCAGAACAGAGGTACCTATGTAGTTGTGGGGGAGAGGTATTGTCAGCAGACTCACATGTGGCATTGATAAAAGATGAATGCTACTTTTCTGCACATGTACAGTACATGCTCTGATGCTTCACAATTTGCTGTCCTTCACCAAAGATGTGCACTTGTGTGCATTACAAAACCCAACCCACAAATGCAATTTGACCTGACGTATGCCTCTAGATACTCTACGGAAGCCAGTATGACTGCTACAGTATTCAATTGATGTGCACTGGGGCCTTACTTGGATGCTCCTTGGCTGTTGTCTGGGTGCCACATACCTCCATGACTTGTGTGTGTTGGCTTTGCTGGCATGTGGTGGCTGCCCCAAGGTTGGCAAGGAGCTCCTCCATTAGTGTAAGTGGGGCCTGCATAGCAGGACCCCCACCTGTGGCAGTATAGTCCCTGGCCATGGCAGCAGCCCTTTGCCGGGCATGGCATATCAGGTCAGTCACCCGATGCCTGACCTGATTGTATCTGCAGCCATGGCAGCCCAAGTTGTTTACTCTGTGGACGAGCTCATCCCAAAGGGCAGTCTGCTCCCGCAGATTCTGTTGGCTATGGCCAAACATCACCCCATGGTGCTGGATTATCATACCGGTAATGGCCGCAGTTTTAGCTGCAGTGTATGCTGTCTGTCTTGCACCCTGCATTTCGCCAGGAAGACATAAACAGGGAAACATGTCACAGGACCTCATACATTGGTCAATGTTATTTACATAACCTGCACATCAACATTGACTAGCATTAGCCACCACTTATGACCACATCATACCCCTGTCATCTATCAGCACAGTATGAGCTTGCATTGCACTCCTGGTCCTGATGTGTCATGTTCCCCCAATGAGAGAGACAGTAAATTTCATAATCCGCCATTCATCATTCACCTTTGTGTAGAGGGATGACAGTGGCCATCTTCCTTGCAGATGGGATGTCAGTAGTGCTCAGGCTTTGCTTGCATACAGTGTGTAATGGAGCTGGGAGCACATGCCTGAGTTCATGTAGGATGTTATCAGGTCCCATGGAGACCTACTTTTGTTGCCTTTGATTAGGCATTATGGACATGCTCCCTGATGATGAGGGGAGGGGTGTGGGTGCTGTGCATGTCCACATATACTAATGGTGGGACAGGAGGGTGATGTTTTCCCTTAACCTGTCTACAGCGGGTTGGCCATAGCTATGATGTGTGTGTATGTGCTGTGATTGACCACCGGTACAGGATGGGTTGGGTTGTTGCCTCTGAGACTGAAGACATATGTGAAGACAGCCTTGTGATTGGCCTTTGTGGATGTATACAATTTCTACTCAGAGTTAGCCTTACAGTAATTCACATGTGACCTTATATGCTTGTTCAGACACAGGTTGACTTGCTTCCAAGTTGGTGCCTGGTCCTACTTGGCCCTGTACAGCCAATATACTGGCCAAGTATGTCTTTTGTGTATTGCTGCTGTCCAGCAAAAAGGAGATTACTGTACGTTGGTGGAGGCAGGTTTTACGAGTCAGGTATTGCTGAGTCCATACAGCTATGTAGGTGCTCATATAGCTGTTTGTAGTAGGCATGGACACAACACAGTTGGACACCTCTCCATTTTCAACCTGATAATCATGCTTATTCTAGTACTCATGTCTGTGTCAGGGCAATGCAACAACCAGTAGCTGTAGACATTTATGTCTGTTGGATGCACAGAAATTAAGATTACACATGTGTACAACATGTACAGCTTATTTACCTGACATTTTGCATCTCATGTCAGTTGTTTTGAGGCTTCCAGCAACACCTACTCATATATACACGTGCACAGGTAATACCTGATATACATTTCTGTTCTATGTCAGTATGGCACACTGTATTTTCACTCTTGCTGCTCAGTCATACCTCTTAACCTGTTAGAGCAGGACATCTCAAGGACGACACTAATAAATGATGGGAATTAGTGACACTTTATTAATATTGCCATATACACTTAAGTCAGTTGATATCACAGTAGGCTTTGCACTCACAGAAATACCCTGGAAGATGTCCAACACTCATATGTATGCTATTATTTTCTAATGTCAAACTGCAGAAGTGTGCAAACCAAATACTCCACAATAAAACCACTGGTATATTGATGTTGTAGAAATGCTAGTAGTCCACAAAGTAAAGCAAAAAAGTTTATTGCAAGAAAATAGAAAGCTGGTAAGCACTTTCGTCCTCAACAAAAAAACCTTCATCAGACATTTGTTGTCTGATGAAGTTCTTTTGTTGAGGACAAAAGTGCTTACCAACTTTCTATTGTCTTACAATAAACTTTTTTGCTTTACTTTGTGGACTATCAGCATTTTCTACAGCATCAATATACCAGTGGTTTTATTATGGAGTATTTGGTTTGCACACTTCTGCAGTTTGGTCAGTAGTTTCTTTCTGTCTTTTGGTGCTTGATGTTCTAATGTCAGTCTTCACAGATTTGCCACTGACTTGCCAGACTAACACAACTCTGAGTAAATTACTACAAATATGAGGCACACATATGGTCAGTGTGCATAACACTGGACAGTTGAATGGTATGAGCTCAGTATATCACATGCAGTTCAACAGACACATCTGGGCCAGTAGTTTACTATGCACATACCCTGTATATGTCTCTTAGATTTGTGAGACAAGCATGTGTATCATAGTTGTAATCACAAGTAATGTGGATATTTACAACATCCCACTAGCTGGCCCAGTGTCACACTCAGTATTGTTCAACAGACACTCCAGTAGTAGTCATATGTGAGCCGTCCTTTCCAGGGGTGACTCAGGGGTCTGAGCTGTAATGTATGTCACTGCAGATAGACCTAGATGTTATGGCCATAGGTGCTGATCAGCAATATATCAGTACAGTAAGTCATGTTGAGACATATTTGTTTAACATCCTACTTCCCATGATTGCATACCCCCTACTGCATTCCACTACATGCTTACTTGTTTGACATACCTTTTTTTTCAAGTATTGTTGGTTTCTGTTTCTGCCTCTGTCTGTCTGCCTGTCTCTCTCTCTCTCTCTGTCTACACATGTAGAGGTATAGACCTGTTTTACATAGTCAGCAGCTTGCCTTTTGTATTTAATGCTCATGAGCAGATGATGGCCTGTGCACCAATCAGTGTCCCCCACTTGCTAATTCCATGCAGAACAGCTGTGTTGTTATTCCTATAGCCAATGGCATAGCCACACACTCCTATAATTAAGTACTTCATGTTGGCATTGCCCCTTTTCCTTGCCTGTGAGGTGGACATCATGGAGGTGTGTGAACAACAGCATCACAGAGGGTAGTTGGAAATACATCTTACAACAAAAATGTGGAGACAGCCCAACAAAATGTGGGAGAAGGTTCCAGACTTAAGGACAGAATTTAAGTATTGCTGTTATACAGTTCGATTAATGCTAATTTAACAGGGTTTGCATGGACATGGATTTTCTGCATGATTTATGACAGTGTTATGTGGTTGACATAACTCTCAACTGTAGGGCTATCCGCAGAATGGCCAGAGGTTTGACTCTTATGTTTGGTCTGTTCCTCAGACAGTTTTTGTCCTTGGCAAATCAGTAGCATAATCTGGGGATTGCAGTCAGTAAATGTTAACATCCATTTGTGTTTCTGACTTCATATCCCTCAGAAGAGATACCCTGTAACAGCAGCAACCTTTTCAGTTTATAACAGCAATATTTCAAATATTCCCATGTTTTTGGGCCTCTGTCCCCCAATTATGTCAAGCTTTGTCCAGATGTCATACAGTAAGAGGTTGATAGTTATGGCATATCTTTATTTCGTGCCTTCATTCGTGATTTCATCCCAGTGATGTAGCAGAATGCCAGATATGTTATGAGGACGAGGCCATATATATGAAGACAAAGCCTGGACCTTCTGTGAGAATCTGTACAGCTGAGAGGTCTGTGTATGTCTGGCGATTGTTAGACTGTCAGGATTGTGTAGCAGTGTAGTGTATAAATGTTAGTTGGGCTGTGGAGGGAGGGGGTAGATGTAAGTGTCATGGCTCCTTTTCTATCTGACTGTGCATGCTGCTCCAGTTTCTGGTGGTCTATCAGCTGTATATGTTGGTAGGGGCACACTGAGACATGTCCCGTACCACCTCAGGATTCCTACTACACTGTGACTTGGAGCACTATATGTAGGGGTAGTGTGTGAGTGGCAAACATGATATTTTTGTTCACACAGCCGTTATACTCTAGTGCTCATTTGGCTTGCCAGTATGTCACTGTAACTCTGGTGAGATTGGTTGTGGGTATGGACTTTCATACCGGTGTCGTTTTTCACTACTATTATATCCCTGTAGTGCCTGATATATTTACAAACACATGTGAAATTCCCAATAGCTGATTTGGGGTAGTGTTGTGTCAGTCTGACTGTAGCTTGTACAGTGCTTGGTGATATGCTTAGCAGCTCAGTGTAGTTTCTCTAATGTCATGTTATGTCCAGATATGCCTAGGATGTCCAGTTGTCTGGCTCATATCTTTGGTCTGGTCCCCATAAGTGTTGTGTATTTCTGACAAATCAGGGGGATGATGTGAGGATTTAAGTAACTAACTAATGAGAAGCAACTGAGTCTTGCACTTGTGCTATTTCAGTTAGTATATGTTAAAACAGATGGTGTTACTGCAACAACTGTCTCAGCTTATCTACTCAAGTATTTCCGATATGTCCCTATTTTCATGGCTTTCTCCCCCCACTTTGTCAGGCTTGGTCCAGATTCGTTGCACTAAGGAGTTCTGAGCAAACTTGTCAACTGGCTGGATTGTTTCAAAATGTCCAGGTTTATTGCTCATATTTTTGGTCTGTTCCACAAATTATTTGTATTTCTCTGGTAAATCAATGTGATGATCTGAGGATTTCTGTCAGTAAATGATGACATACATTTCAGTTTCAGACATCATATCCTTCAGAAAATTTATTCTGAAACAAACCCTGTTACTCTAGCAACTTTCTACATTTATAATAGCAATATTTAAAATACATCCCTAGTTTTGGCCCATTGTCCCCCCATTTTGACAGCCTTTGCCCAGATGTCTTGCAATAAGAGGTTGAGAGGTATGGTTCTGAGGTATGAGTGCACTACATGTTATGCACATATATCAATATATATATATATATATATATATATATATATATATATATATATATATATATATATATATATGTATATATATAGGTCTACTACGGTTGATTGAAAACTCACTTGATTGAAAATGAAATTACTAGGACCATGTCACTGAAAGCTCACTTCACTGAAAACTCACTTGACTGAAACTCATTTTGTTGAAAGTCATAAATGGCCTTTTCCCCACTGTAGTGTGACCCTGGAGTTAGTATATAATGTAAGGGGGGGGTGGGCACAGACCCCCACATTGGGGGGTGTGGGGGGGTGAAGAAACAGTGAATGAGTATTGTCTTTTGGAAACATTTATTGCACTTGTAAGTATCACTGTGTATAGTTTAAAATGTTTATAATGTGTGGGGGGCTACTCCCCCACACCACCCAATGTGACGACCTGTGCCCCCCACACCCCCTTACTTTATATACTAACTCCAGTGTTGCACTACAGTGGGGAAAAGGCCATTTATGACTTTCAATGAAATGAGTTTCAAAGAAATGAGTTTTCAGTGAAGTGAGCTTTCAGTGAAAGTGGTCCTAGTAATTTCATTTTCAGTCAAGTGAGTTTTCAATCAACCAAAGTACACCCATATATATATATATATATATATATATATATATATATATATATATATATATATATATATATATATATATTTATTTTTTTTCCATATATATGTATCTCCATACACACACACATATTATATATAGATATATATATATATATATATATATATATATATATATATATATATATATATATATATATATATATATATATATGTATACATATAATACCTCAGTGATTCCACAGAGCTTTTTCCATACTGTTGAATGACTGCACTGCATGATAGGCTTGAAAAAGCATCAGAAATTCTTATAGCTCAAATGGTGTAGTGGTACATTGGTCTGACTCTAGTGTACAGGGTCCTGGGTTCAAGACATGGCAGGGATGATTGTTTTGTTCTTAGGCAGAACAGTGGCTGATGGAGACAGAGTGATTAAAGCCATTTTAATTGGCTTTAATTGGGTTTTCCATGGGTTTGTGTGACACTAAGCGATGCCAAGATACAGTTAGCTATAGAGATGCTTAACCCATTTTGGCTTTACTTAGCATTGTGCCAACTTGCTTACTCCTGCTTACTTCCATTTACACCCATGCTAATTTCTTTAAAAGAAAAGAAAAAGGGGTTATAGGAAAGTGGTGAAAAAGGGGCACACAGAGGGAAAAAACAATATGAAAGGTAGCTAGGAATGTGCAGGACAGGTGTAGGGAAGGTCCATAGCTGTCCATTTCTTATACAGCAACAGCTGTACATTTGTACAGCATTTGGAGATGAATTTGGACACAAACCCCAGTCAGAGCGGTGAGGACAACATAAATGTGTTGTCAAGCCAATTGGATGGATTACATGTGGACACATGTCCAAAATGGACAGCTATGTATGAAGAGATATTTGTTTGGGGGGACAATTGACCTTTTTTTAAGGTGAGAGTGGGATGTTGGGGAAGTATCGTAGGTACGTCTGGGGAGCTAGGTTGGGTAGGGTGTCAGAAGAGACAGACAAGACAGCAGACAGGGGCAGTGTATGACACATGTGGGGGTAAACACCTTGGATAGGGAGGGTGGTTGGGAATCAGAGGACCATGAGTCCCCATATGGATACAGTGGGATTGGCATCCCCACCCACAGGTGGTCACCACTGCACCTTCACAGCCCTGAAGGTGGCTGTGCTGGGTGCTGGACAAGAGGGGCAGCCTGATCCTCAAGGTGCACCAGATGGCCCTCCATCTGGTGCAGCTGGCCACCTAATTCAGAGCAGATGACACTGCGCACCATACCCTGGAACTGATGGCGGATGATGGGCTCGACTCCACACCGGCACCCAGATGGTGCAACATCTACAGAAAAAGTTCCAGGGTGGATCCCAGATGTGCTGGGGCCCGGTGCCATAGCCAGATGGGGCTGGACAGGTGGTTCCACTGGGATCTGCCTTCCCAAATGTGCTATGGTGTTGAGGTTTTCCAAAATATATTGGTTAGTCATGAACAAAACATTTCAATATTAGTTTTAACAGCATGCATGGGTGTTCCAGTTAACCCAAAACAACAGATGTGGAGCAATTGCATAGCAAACAGAACACATGCATAAATGGAAAAACAGTATGTATCATAACAGCATGCCATCAACAAAGGTATTTGAACAAGGCATGTTAACATGCAACCAATCAAATATATGAACAATAATAGAACACAAGTCCCAACATTAGATTTGGATAACAACATATATTAATAATAATTACTGATGCAGATGAGGGGTGGGGGGAGATAAAAAGTCCATTAACAACTGTTTATGCTTCTATTTTCCACAACAGTACTGCTAAATACTCTATGGATCTGGCCTCACTTTACATCTATCTATGGCCTATAGCTTCTGTAGCACAAACATACCTATTAAACTGTCAGCCTAGAATGGCATGGGGCAAGCCATGACAACTCTGGATAAATGACTAGAGGGGAGTCATACATGTTAGAGTTACATATCTGGCAAATGATGGGTACCCTGAACTGCTGTTATGTGAGTGTGCTACTGGCAAACTTCAACTGGTTTCCTATCTGTGTCCAGGATTATTGGCAGCAGTGACCACTAGCTATGACAGCGTGACACTTGAGAGACATGCATCGGGAAGAGTGCATGTTGTATGTACCTATCCTGCTGTCATTAGCAGGCATGTGGTGGGAGAGTTGAACAGTTGTACACAGTTTATTACTATACCCTTCATACAGCTACTACAAACATTTCCTTACCTGTAAAACCTGTGGAGAAAATATCTGTTAACACTACCTGACTGTTTTTACATTTATTCCTGATTCCTTGTGTGTAGATCTGCACACATCTTAGTATCACTCCCTGGATTCAAGCCATGTCTGGGTGTGCAAAATTAACAACTAATCTATTTCTCATCAGGTTGAGCTACTGGAGAACTGCTGTTGCTTTTTTCACTGGTTTCTGCCTAATAGTCTCTTGGTTAGACAGTCTGAACTTGTAATCTTATGATGCATGCATGACAGATAGTGTACTGTGCATTAATCCTTTGGATTACTATAATCTTGAAAGCAAAGATTAACACAAGGCAATGCTACATGGAACACACTTTGTTACCTTACACATTACTATTCAGGGCGGTGCAGTATATATTTCACATTTTATTTATATCTTGCTTTACAGCTCCACCATCTACACTTTTTCTTAACAGCTGGTTCACAGAACAACCTCAGTTAATATATGCTGTCACAGTCATATTTGCTGTGAAGAACCTATATACATTCTGTATGTCTACAACAACATACCAGAGTAAACACAAGAGTTTTGGGTAGGGATCTTCATTACACATCAATATTAGTCAGACAAATGTTTTCACAGTAATAGTATACCTACTAGCAGTAAACAATACTCCTTCTTAGCTATTTGCACAGTATACTACAAAATAGATTTGTACTCACCAGCCTGTTTGGCGCAGACTCATCAGTCTGTTGGCATAGGCTTTGACATTACAAGCCCTCGCTGCTGCAGCTGTAGTGGAGAAAAAACTATTATACATACCTATCTATCACATTCTCAGAATAGTATTTGCTACAAACTACTTGATAGGGATACTTAATCACTACTGGAACATTCTGTGCCCGTGCATCTTGGATTCATTGGGCCAAGAGCAGCCCTTCCTCTGCTTTAGGTTGATATAGTCATTCCATACCTGCGCACCAGTCCTGGGGATACCAGTAGCACTGGTGAGATCACATGTGAGATGGTCCCAGGCATTTGCTTTGCATTGTGAGCCCTGGTACAGGCCCTGCAGCAGTCTCTCATCAAGGTTTTCTACAAGGAGTCCAGCCATGACCCTGGACTCCTGAATGCTCCAGCGCTGTACCCAAAATCATGCTCCTTCACTTACACCAGCCATAGTACCTGCACAGATGAACTATAACTTTACATGACATCCCCCTATGTGCTTTCATTACATTAGCAAGGGGTGTGACTATACTGTATGGGTGGGACACTTGTATATCCATGGGTGGTTTCACATGTCATATGCACTCACACTTACATTTTACACCAGCTACACTACTCTAGTTGACAAAAATCAATTACTACATAATTTAAGATGAACATAGTAATTTTAACACTGCTTTCAGTTGTAAAAATAAATGGCAAGTCTTGGTACTCAAACCATGAATGCCTGCATGTAAAGCTGGGACTCAAATCACTACACTATCTTGGTTTGGGGATTTTTGTTGTATATTTTTATTTATCTCCTATGGGATGTTTAAGCAATACTGAGCAGAGGACCATATCGTGCACGCCCGCTCAGCTACTCTTAAATATTCCTTAGTATGGAAAAAAAATATTACATTATTTCTGGCCGTCTACAGCTTTCTTGCTTTAGGAGGTTGACAGGTATGTGAGGCAGGCATCTGAGCATTCTGTAGAAACCTGTACAGTTGATGGCTATGGCCGTATGACACTTTTACAGTGCAGGGAGTGTGTGACAAAACCTGTCACACACCACCTGCATTTTCTTACTGATCTACTAGCTATTTCACTGTCTGCAGACACCAACATAGTTATTTTATTAGCTGTCAGTGTCTGCGGACACTGACAGCAATTGCAAAGTGTCATACGGCACTTTCACAATGCAGGGGGTGTGTGACAGAAGCTGTCACACACACCCTACATTTCCTTACTGATCTACTAGCTATTTCACAGTCTGTGAACACTGACATAGCTATTGTATTAGCTGTCAGTGTCCACAGACACTGACAGCACTTGCAAAGTGCCGTACAGCACTTTTACAATGCAGGGTGCGTGTGACAGAACCGGTCACACACTCCCTGCATTGTTTCTTGCTGCCCTAGCTATTTCAGTGTCCGTGGATACTGAAATACTCATTTTAATTTCATTTCAGTGTCCATGGACACTGAAATACTGTTTGAAAGTGCAGTACGGCACTTTCTGAGTGGAGGGGGCATGTTCGATGTCCATGCACTACTTAAACATGCCCCCTGCACTCATTCACTGTTTCTGTCTATTTAGCCTTAACTGCAGAGTGCCATCATAAATATGCAAGGTGTGTTGCTATTAAAGCTAAGGCTACACAGACATAAACCATTCCAAGCAGGAATAGCACAGAGTTTATTGAATCCCAGGGAGTATCTTATATTGTCTCTAAACAGTTATAAATATGATCACCAACATTTTCAGTATTGTATACAGAACTGTAGATGTCCAGCACAATATGCTGTTGTTAACTCTCCGTACAGCTATCCAACTAGGAGGTAACTCTTCTACTCATTCTGCCAATGTGTACATATTTTGCAATTTTACACTTAAGAAGGTTGTAGACTTGTTAATCTCACTCTCTCTGTAAGTACATATATTCTAGTTGCATAAACTTAAATTACACCAAATTCGCATGCACAATATATATCATTCTTATTGTCAAACCTATAGTATAAAAAGTTACTTTTAACTAATAATCTTTGATATAAACTATATGTACTTTCTTCTATCCTGTTATAATTTTGTGATGGAGCTTTAATCTCCAGGCCTCTGCCAAAAAGGAGTATTACACCCAAACAACCACAGAAAGGGGAAAAAAGTTGGCAGAATTATTATGAATCACACATTTCTTAGTAGACCAGTTTCATGCAGGAGAGAACTTACAAGCAGAAAACAAGTAATGCAGCAAACAGATGTTACCCAGACTGCAAAGCCAATGATTATAGTGTCAGCCAATAGGAATGCACAAAATCTCAGGAAATTAAATAAATGACATCCAAAGAGGGATGGCCATTGGTTCAGCTAAAGGAGAAAAATAACCAAGTGAAGGAGTACATGTAAAGAAAAAAATATGAGGTTTATGGAAGATAAAAGATCTGTTGGGATAATGGAGGTAATGGCACCTGACAAGTACTATGATTTCACAAGCATATGTCACTCAAATGGTATAACATATACTTTTTTTTTGTGGGGGGGGGTGAATTGATATTCCAAATGGGTCCTTCCTTGATTAAATGTTACAAAAGAAAATTTGGGGTTCAGACGTAGAGGAGAAATGTTGTTTAAAGTAAGTTTCAGGATGGAAAATATTTTCCAGAATTGCTGAGTACAATTAAAAGTGCAGAAATAATATGAAGATTGTTTTTGATGGAGCTATTAGGATTAGAGCCCTCATTAAATCAATAGTGTCCATTATTGTAGTTTTTATTTTTTTAACTTTAATCTTTTTAAACATTTTGCTATTCACAGAATTAAAATAACATTTACAAAATGTCCCAACCACCACACATAACTGATAGGCCCATCGGAATGTCAATCAAATCTACACTTCCTACACCTGAATGTCAATCAAATCTACACTTCCTACACCTGTGCAAACTGCAATGGTATATCCTAACGTTAACAATTACTGGAGAGGTTATAGTAGTAAAAGATTGTTTATAAAATGATGGGGCAGCCAGGATATTATGGTCTCATGCTGACAATGACTAAGAATAAAATAGGATTATGGAAAGACAGTGAACCAAATTTCTATACAAGAAAATTAATGATGTGTGCAAGAGAAGTAATGAGTAAAGCTGGAATTAAATCAAGTATCTAGGAAGATACTATAACTTATGAATGGAATAAATGAAATGCCATGTTCATCAGAATTCACGATGCTTCAGTAGAGCTTCAGCCAATTACCAAAATGGTGCGAGCTTTAGTGTATTTGTAAAATATAAAAGAACTAAAGGCTACTATTAAAACAAGGGTAATATATTATACATCCTATCTCTCTAAGCATGAATCAGCTCTCTGCCAATAACACTAAAGAAGATTCGACAAACTACTGAAGTGTTAAACTCATAAATAACCTTCAAAGCATTATACTTCTCTATTTCCTCATCCCTACCCCCCCCCCAAAAAAAGTGATTCTTTCCTTCCTACTCAGCCTGTCACCACCTGTACTTTTCTCCTCCCTTTTGATTCTTTATCTCTCCTCTTCTCTTGAACAATGCATTCTGCCACCATCCTCTTCTATGCTCTGCTAGACTAACACATTTTTATCTTCTGCTCTTCTCTACACTCACACATCTACATTTTTCTTTCATGCCTACATATGTTATACAACCTGTTAAACTATTATAATACACCTCTGCTATCTTTAAGCTATACTACTGTAACTAAAAACTATTCTAAACTGCATAATAGTTGTTCTCTGTAATCTAAGACTTACAATTGTACCACTTTTTACAACTTGTATTAGCTTATCAATGTTAAATTTTAAAACCTTACGGAACTTTTCTCCCCAGGCTTCAGCTGAAAAGGGGTTCTGCCTAGTTGGATCTTTATAGGAAACTAGATAAATAAATAAAAATAACACTACACAAAAGGAATAGTACTGATCTAGTACTAGAAAAGAAGTTATAGTTTAAAGAACAGTACCTGTCACCTTTTGTATTACACTCAAGAAACAAAGTCAGAGCTTGTTACCTGTAGCTAAATCTTTCATGAGAGACCATGATCAGCTTTGAAGTACACACATTTGTTTCCATTCTTCCATTTCCCACACACTTTTACCTATATTAAGTGTATTATTTGCCTCTGTGTTTCCGTCTAGAACCATCCATTATATAACTGGTCTGCCTTTCTTTAGCTATCTATCTTACTATCTATTTATTTTTTACATTATATATTCTTTCTGCCTTTCTTTATCTATCTATATATCTATCTGTCTATCTATACCTATATCTATTTTTTATCTTAGTTAACCAGATAAGCTGATTGGGCATGTATCCTTTTTGCAGAGTTGTCTCAGGGCTACTGTCTGGTCAAATGGCTTCCTCTGAATCACATAGTAGGCATGTGGAGATGAACAGAATCAAACCATGTACCCCTGACTACAAGAAGGATATTCTTAACCACTTAGAGCCTTACTCCTGTGCACTAACTGCCACATTGGTGGCCTTAGGTCACTTTTGTGGCTAAAGTACACATAAAATATCTCATTGACCAAGATAGACCTTATCTGTCATCACCTTTAAATTTCTAAATATCTTTCCTCATGTCACATATTAAAGCATTATTCATTACTGAAGAACCTCCACTCCATAAAAACAAATCCTAAAGAGGCAGCACTCTGGTGATTGCTGAGAACATTGTTGTTGCTTGGCTCTGGAATAACTTACCTGCAACTATCAGTAACATGTTGATTAAGCTAGCCATCAAATATCATCTTTCTGAAAACTTGGACTGGAATTGAGGCACCATCTGATCCCCTTCATCCAGTCCTTCTCCACATGTCCATGTCTTTTAAGCCTCTATTGTCTTACATGTCCCTGCCCTTCCTTTCTGACTCATTTCTTGATTCTCTGTACTTCTTCTCTACTCATCACCTATCTTTATCCCTGTTCACATCCTCCTCTTCCTCCTTACTGCAAAGTCCTGGTACTCTCTGTTTGCCCACCTTCTGCTGATGCCCTTCCTCATTTTTTCTTTCAAGCAATCTGACCCTTGCATCTTCCATAGTGACACTTACTCCTTCAATCCTGACTTTCCCTCAAGGCACCTTTATTACCTTTGTTTGCTCCAATACTATCATCGTCTGACACCATTGTTTAAAGCCATATGCATAATACCAAGCTAATCTGTATTGTATGTTGGACATCTTAACTGATTTATTCACTGCAAAGTTGACTCGACATACAGACACAGCAAAAACTGTCAACTGCAATACACTGTATACTGATTATGAAACTCCAAACAACTACTTTATATTTCATGTATATAAATTTTACCAGGTTATATTTTCATACAATGTCCCTGTCATTACTGACCTACAAATGTAAGTATCAGTGTATAAATTAATTTTTTGTATTGAACTTTTCTTCCCTGGCTTTCAGAGAAAATAGAGCTTACCCAACTTGAGCTTCATATTTACCAAATGATAGTAAATAAACACATTAGTAAATTACATTTAAAAACACATCTACCTTCTGCATCATTTGATGCTTTAAGTAATCCAGGGTATATTATTCCCCACTTGTAACACAGACCAGGATAACAATTATTATTCAGAAAACATGCATTCTGACCCAACACACCAATCAGCATATCCATTACCAGTTCAGCATTACCTATAAAAACTGCTACAAACAAAAAACAAAGCACGCTATATTGTGTTTATGTGCACAATCCTGACTCAGATGTGACTTTGTATGGTTAATCTCCTGAGGACCATAGCTGTCAACATTGACTTTTGGGTTATCATGCTGTTACGGTGTCAATGATGTGTAGTTTTGCTGATCATTTTCTTTATTTCACTGCAGAGTTAACAGATATCAGATGATATTGGAATGTCATTTGGTCTTGATAAATGTGCAAAAGCAACCTTTAAAAAAGAAAAATTACAGCACCAGGAAAACATCAGTTTGGGACAAGAATATGATATAAAAGAACTTGAGCAAGAGGGGGGTGTATAAATACTTGAGAACTGATGAAGGATCAGCAATAAAACATGAACAAATAGGTTCATAGGTTCATAGGTTCATACTAGGCTATCTGCCCGAGGGCATTTACAAGCCTAGCCCATCGTTTTGTGGCTTATGCCACCCCTTTAGTATGGGGAACTATACCCCTTATTTTGCTGTGCCTCTGTCGAGCACTGACACTGAGGTAATCCCTGGGGTATATCTGCGATCTCCCATCCATTGGTCAAGATTTCTCTTGAACAAGGCCAGCGAGGTGCTCTGCCTCACATGTACCGGGATTTTGTTCCACAGCATAGGGAGTCTTTGGGTGATGAATCTATCCCTCCAGCACGTCCTATTAATAGCCGTGTTGAGGTTTAAGTCTCCCGCCCTTGTGGCTCTGATGGATCTAGATTTTTTGAGGTGAAGCATATTCATCAAATCTGGGTTTGACATGGCCTTGTATGTTAGGCAAAGGTCACCTCTGAGCAGCGTAAGCGACTGAATAGAGCTGGAGTTCTTTCAGTCGGGCAGCATAGGACAGATTTTTGAGACCCTTTATCCTTTTGGTGAGGAACTTTGTGGCCTCTCCAGCTGCTGCAAGTGTCGGGTCAGATACATTCCGAATGGGGCATTGTACTCAATCATTGGTCTGATGAGTGATGAGTAAAGGGAGACTATGACCTCCCTTGATCTAGATGAGAATCCCTTCATGATAAGGTGGGCAATGTAGAAGGTCTTCCTAACTACTTTAGCTACATGGGTGTCGAATGACAGACTACTATCAACCTGGGTCCCCAGGTCCCTGATAACTTCTTCTGTGCACAGTGGATTGCCACCTATTTGGTAGCTAGGGGTAACCTTGTTTTTCCCGAAGGGTATGACTATGCATTTTTTGGCATTTAACTTTAGGCCGTGGCTCTGGCACCAGTTATCCGTTTCTGTGAGACCCTTCTGAAGGATATCTGTGTCAGATGTGTTTTCTACTATGATGCCCAGTTTGCAGTCATCTGCAAACTTTGTCAGCCATAACCCTCCTGTGTTTGCTTGTACTTCGGAAAAGTAGATGCCAAACAAGAGTGGGCCCAGGACTCAGCCCTGTGGGACACCACTTGTGACAGGCTTTGAGTCTGACATGGCGCCAGCAACTCTGACCCTGTGGGTTCTGTCACTCAGCCAGTTTGCAACCCATCTTGTGATATATGGGTTAACATTTAAGCTGATGAGTTTTTCAATGATACCCGAGTGGGGTATTGTATCGAAGGCCTTAGCCAGATCGAGGTAGGCTGTATGGACTGCCTTTACCTCATCAATGGCTTTGGTGACTGTTTCGAAAAAGTCAACCAAGTTTAAAAGGCATGATCTGCCTTTGACAAAGCCAAACTGGGCTGGATCCAAAGTCTGCAAATTCCCTATGTCTTTATTTATGAGGTCCATTATGATCCTCTCCATGGCTTTGCAGATAAGGCTTGTCAAGCTAATGGGCCGGTAATTTCCAGGGTCGGTGGAGGCACCGCCTTTGTGAAGTGGGACCACAGTTGCAATGCGCCACTCCCTGGGTACGTATCCAGAGGTAAGACTTTGATTAAACAGCTGTCCTAGCTGTGGGTTTAATTCCTCATTGAGCTCGTGGAGCACACAGCCGGGGACACCATCAGGTCCCATGGATGCTGTGTTTTTTGCTTTGGAGAGAGCAGTTCTCACTTGGGCGCTGGAGATGTTTGGGGGGCTGCAATCGTTTGGTATAGATATCTCTCCTTTTGTCGGGGAGAGGGGGGAGAAGTTTGTACTGAACCTGTCAGCCAGTATGTTGGCAATGTCTGTAGGATCAGTAATCTTTACATCATTTTGAACTAGTTCTGAGCATATCTGGGAGTTTCCTCCTAGGTTTCTAACATAGCTAAAGAAGGCCTTATGATTGTCTTTTGAGTCTTTAGCTATTTTTCTCTCGAAATTTGCTTTGGATGATTTTATGAGAGCTCTTAGTTTTTTACTTATAGTGATCAAGGGCGTCTTACCTTTTAAGGATTTTGCTCTATCTTGTAGTAGCTTCCTCCTTTTGTTGTAGAGTTTGTTTATGGCTGGGGTCCACCAGACTGGACGCTTGCCTTTGGTACAAAGAGTCTTTGTTTTGCTTGGGATTGCCTTATCCATGCAGTCCTGCAGGTGCTGGTAGAAGGCATTTGTAAGTGATTCAGCGGCTAGAGTACTGTTTTCCACTGCCTCGGGGCCTTAAAGGAGACCACACTAGTCTTTAGAAGTGTGAAGTCGGCTTTTGAGAAGTTCTTTACTGTGGTCTTTTTTATTTCAGGTGGGGTGGGATGAGGACCTCCAGCGAGATTAGTTTGTGATCTGATCTCACCAGTGAGGGTATACCTCCGGTGTTGAACATTGTGCTCCCATGTTCGTGATGATGAGATCAAGTATGTTATCTCCTCTTGTGGGATGGTGACTAGTTGTTCCATGGCATTTGAGTTTATGAATTCCAGGAACTTTTGGGCTAGGGTGTTTGGGCTTGAGTAGTGTTCCCAGTCTATATTAGGGTAATTGAAGTCGCCTAGTATGATGGTGTTTGGTGATACATTTATCCCCTCTAGTGTTTTCAGGAAGGCCATGTGAGGTTCCTGAGTTTGTGAGGGTGGCCTGTAACATGCTACAATTTGCAGAGCAGTCTTGCCTACGGTTAATTGCACCTGGATGGTCTCCGATGCATTGTGCGTTGCCACCAGTCTTGAGGTGTGGGTGTCCTTGATGAATATGGATACCCTCCTTTCTTGGTATTGTCCGGATTTTGGGGCCGGAACGCATGATATGAGGTAAAACCTGATAGCTGGGGTGCTCTCAGGAGCCTTGAACCAGGTTTCTGTCACAGCACAGACATCGATGTTCTCCATACTGAGAAGGGCCTCGAGTGCGTGCATTTTGAGATTTAGACTTCTGGCATTGAGCAGCATTACCCTTAGTTTTTTCCTTTTTGTGTTCTAGGGTGGTAGGTTTAGAATTTGAGCCTTGCCTAAAAAGGCACTATGGGGTGGCAAGAGCCTTTGCCAATATCCGAATCCCAGGGTGACAGGTGCAAGCCGCCCTCATGGCAGCGTGGCTTGTCCAGCATGTCATCCCAGGCAGACAGATACTGGATCCCCTTTGAATGACACCAGTGTTTAAGCCAATTGTTAAAGCTGATCATCTTATCTCTGTATTGTGGCATCATTCTTGGTGAAGGTAGGATACTGCTCAAGGTCAGGGTCATACCTGCCTGGGCTACATAATCAGAGAGCTCCTCAATGTCTCTTTTCATGTAGTCCAAGGAGGTACGTGTCACCTCGCTTAGACCAGCGTGGACAATGACTGAGTCATATTTGTACCTGCTGTTGAGAGACCTGAGTGCTTGCGTTATGTGGCGGATTCTAGGCCCCGACAGGCAGCTTACTGTGACCTTCTCCTTACTCAGTCTGGTGAGCGGGACGTCAGTGTGTCTGACTATGGAGTCACCAATGACTAGTGTGTCTGGCATTGTGTTTGGCCTTAAGGGCTGTGACTGTTTGACACTCTGACTGTGAGGTCTATGTGTTGCAGGTGTTGTGTTCTGAGGTGGTGGTTGTTTGTGTGTCTGCTTTGGTGGCCTCTGCTGTTTTGGTAGATTTTTGATCAGAGCCTCCGAGTATGTCTTTGTGTGCTTATGTGTATGATTTGAGGTTGTAATGGTACTATGTGAGACTGGGTTTATAGTGTGTGTGGTAACCTTCTCCTCCTGACTGGTCTTGCCAGTCCTATGTTGAGAGAGCTCAGCCTCCAGTTTGGCCGTATAGTTGCATCTCTCGCATGTATTTGTGTTTTGTGGGAGAAGGAGAGGGTTGTCTGTGTACAAGAGGCAATTGTAACATTGCCTCAATATTCCCAGGTTCACCAGCTGAGCAGGAGAGGACACTAGCAACTGATCCCTCGACATGCTAGAAGGATAGACAAAAAACTTTAAAAAGATTCCGGGGGACGTGGGTGACCGAGAAATGGGGGGTTGCCTTTTTGGGGTACTATCTATGACAAGAGTGCCGTATCAAGGTAATAAGTACTGTAGGAGCAAGTGCTAGGTTTAACAGATAGAGAATAGTCTACTTGGAGTCAAGTAGAGATGATCTTTTTAGTTATAGGATGCGCTGATTTGATCAGTAGTATAGTTCGAGGAAGGTAGTTTTAAGGGAAAATTTGAAGAGTGGACTTTAGGTAGCCCGAATAGTGTAAACCTGGTTAACCGGCGCTGCCCTAGTGTGCAACGGTAGCAGCGCCGCACTAAATCGCGCTAATTCCTGCTAATTCGCGCCAAAGTGTGAATAAGGCTTAGTAAGGAGTACTTTAGAAGACTTAAATTATCCTGAAAACAGCACTGACACATAGGAACAAGATCCAAGCTATAAATCAATTTGCTCTTCCTGTCCTAACTTATAGTTTTGGAGTGATTGACTGGCCCCAAAAAGTGTTGGATAGATTGGATATCAAAACAAGAAGGATGCTTCATGCTCACCAAATGATTTATAAAAATCAGTGTACACCAAGATTATATATCCCCCATTCTGAAAGAGGGATGGGCCTACTTGAAATTGATTACATGTATAGATCTGCAGTCGTGGGACTCCACACATATCTATTGACCTCACAAGATCCAAATGTGGTGAAAGTTTTGAAACATGAGAAGAATAAATCTAAGATGACATCTCTGCTTAATTTAGCAGAAGCATATCGAAGTCAAGCAGGAATGAAAATCAAACCAGAAGTGGATAAACACCAGGCAGCAACTGAATGTGCTAAAAAAATAAAAGAAAGAATATAAGGTGAAGGATCAGATGAGAAGGCAAGACATGTGGAAAAAACATAAATATAGTTGCAAGTATAAAAAACATCTGGAAGAGCCTCATGTTGATCAAGAATGAATGCAGGAATGGTTAAGGAGAGATGAATTTACATCAAGAAATGAAAGGTTAATATTGGCAGCCCAAGATAGTGGGCTGCATACACTCTGGTTTACTAAGTCCATTGAACATGTGGGAGAAACAGACATATGTAGGTTTTGTGGAACTGAGTTGGAAACAGTTACACACCTTATTGCTGGTTGCGATGCTCTAATGGCAGAGGGATTGCATACTGAAAGGCATAATAATGTGGCGAGATTGTTACACTGGTGATTGTACAAACATTATGGTATCGAAGTGGCTGAAAAACATTGGAATCATGAGCCACAGAGAATCATAGAAAATGATGAAGTTTACATCTCATGGGATCACCCAATACCAACAGTCCAAAAGATAGATGCTAGAAAACCAGACATAGTAATCCAAGAAAAGAAGACAAAAGTAGCATTGATCACTGAAATTGCCACATCTAGTGACTATAGTGTATTGCGTACAGAGACACAAAGTCATAAAATACATTGATCTGCAGGCAGAAATGAGAGCCATGTGGAAGAAAGATACCCAGACAGTTCTAATAGTAGTAGGAGCAACTGGTCTTATAAAAAAGAATTTACAATCATATTTAGATATGTTACCAATTCATGTAACACTGTATGAATTGCAGAAGGAGTCATTGCTGGGCACATTGCAGGTACTGCGAAGAGCACTTTTGGCTAACATCAAAGAGTGAAATAACACTAATTTCATGAACTTTAATCATACTCTGAGTTAGGAATGGGGTTCATTCCCATCATGGTATTAGAAACCCAAAATACTTGGAGAAATCAAAATACATAGTTACATTATGTATCAAAAACTGTGTAGGTTTTGATGTTAGCAATTTCCATTTTCTACTCAATATATTCAAATAGAAAGAATAACAATTTATCAATATTGAATACATGCATAGTCCAAAGCCATGGTACAATGGTTAACTCTGAGGGTAATATTCAGTTCATAGGATGTATGAGTTGTACTTATGCTTGCCTCCCTCTTGTGTTTTGCACTTGATGCTGAAACGAACCCCCCACCCCCACCCCACCTACCTCATTTAATATAGCGAATCTGTACTTTCCAGCATGAATCTCTGCTTTGTTTATGCAGCTGTACATAATATCTGACAGGATATAAATGGAAAGGTAAGAAACCTAAATGAAAGTACAGAAACAAGATAACTCCATTCTATAAGAAATAAATGGAACCCCAACAATATTTATGTCAATGCACTAGCAGTAGCTGAAGTCAGCATTTTGTACATTTTCTGCTAATTATCTGTATTTATAAAAGGAGTTTGTATTTTTATGCTTTTTTCACCATACATGTAGTACCTACTGATGAGAAAAGTCATTTACATCTGTCTTAAAAATGATTCAAGTGCTCATAAATTTGCTGCATGTGTACATTTGTTTCTAATGCTAAAACTCCACCTTGCACTTACGATATGAAGCCAGTGACAGAGAAATGTTTTTTTTTCTTTCCTGGCTTATTATTTATGCTATGATTAACAGGGTAATTAATCAAAGGCACTGTCTATTTAACAGGGCCCAAAAGCTGACAGTCCCATTTATTACCCTGCGTTACAGGAAAAATGGCCTACTAACCAAGTTTATGGATAGTTGGTCTGTTTGCTGAGTGCAACTGAAAGAACAACAATAAAGAATCCAATAAATGTTGGCATTATGTTTCTAAGCTATCTAAAAATATCCTACTATTTTCTTTCCTAGAAACTTATGTAGATGAGGAAAGCCAAGCAGGAAACAAGGGTCTTAGTTTTCTTATCGGGTCCTTTGCAAATAATTAGCTTATATGTTTAAATAATAGCAGATGCCAAAAAGTATTTTTATTTGTAAAATCATTACCTGGTTCCTACAATGAGACAGTAGTAATTCCAACTCTTCTACAAACAAAAATGTCACTTCCACATAGCTTCAGTGTAGACTTCCAGATGTAAATGTTCCAAATACATAAAAAGCCTTAAGATACTCTGAGTGAAAGTCGTGCCATTCTGAGCCATTCCAGTCATATATAGGCCACCTTTAGTGACTCACGTATTGTAATCTGAGTCTGAAGCTGTTTTACATGATCCTCTGAAAGTCAGGAAATATATTGAAAGATTTACACGCCATTCTTACATACAGTCTGGAGGCTTCTTATGTCCCAAACAGTCTAAGAAATATTTTCCAGCAAAATGCTACAAAAACATTCCACATGTGTATATGGTTGCAGGAATGAGGGGTGTCCACTGATATAATGGTCAAAACTCTCTGGTGGGATCTTTGCTTTGGCCATGAGTTTTTCTTTATTGTACTGCTATCTGATGGATAGTGGGTATTGTTTTGGTGGATACTTCTTAAGAAAAGATGCATTTCACTTCACAACACTTGGCAAATCTCTTTTTCTCAAAGCAGTGAGAAGTGCAATTCCAGACGCCTCTTGAATGTGGTTGGATATAGTCTTGGAGAGTAGTCTAACAAATCAAGTGCAAACTAATTGTTTTCCTACAAGAATTAATCTGATTGAAAGGAAACAATGGTTATTCTCCATTGGAGGGTAAAATTCAAAAAGTAAGTGAACTCTTCTGTATCATGTTCAGGTCTCTACACATATTCCCCAGAGATCCTTTTGGGCTTTTGGTGGACTTCCCCCAAGCCTTGGATTCTCTGCAATAAGGCATTCAGCATTAGGTTATATAGCTCTATACTCTTATGGCTTCTGACAAGATTTCTTGGAGACTATAACAATTTATTCTTGCTTTGGGTGAAATACATTAACGGCTGAAATCTCTCTTAGGTGGTACTCAGGTGACAATTATAATTTCACAGTCATAATCAGTAAAGACTAGTGCTCCTTCCCAGTTAAATTGTAGTCTCATTAAGAACAAGACTCTGCTTGCTGAAGAGATGTCACATGAATTCCAATCTCTTCCTACAAATCTAATGCATGGTTTCCTAAACTCAGGTTACCTCACTCTGGTTTGCCTGGATAAACACAACATTTGCTAACAACTTCCAAAGAGATGTTGGTAATTTTCTCCTTTTATGGAGCCACATAAGATTTTCATGTTATAGGATACATGACCTTTCTGTCCTTTGAAAATGGGGAGTTGGGTAGACATAACAGTTTCCAAACTACCGTTTCTTATGATATCAACTGCTGTAACAAGGAACAAAAAAGCACTTACCAGGCATTATCATAATGTATTGTGGTTATTAGTAGAACTTGGTATTAGCATAGCTTCATAGGTTCATAGGTATATATTAGACTAACAACCACCAGGGCCTTTATAAGCTTAGCCATGCAATCCAATTCAGTTGTGCCCCTATGTATCATGAGTATTTATTAAGAGGGGAGTATGTTAGGAAGTTTCAAGAGGTTACGGGGGGGGAGGAATGTTGGTTTAGACATTACTGTCTGCTTTTGTCTATCAGAGACATGGGAGGCCAGACCTGGAGTGACTTTCCAATTTCCCATCCATTTGGCAAGCTTACACTTAAATAGGGTTAGGGATGGATTCTGCTTCACATGGATGGGGGAACTGCTCCACAGCATGGGGATCCTCTTAGACACATAGCTGTCTCTCCAGCATGTCTTATCTGTCACTAGCAAAATTTAAATCTACTACTTCTGATATTGTTCATTTTCCAGAAGATCAAAACATCTATCAGAACTGAATCCAAGGATGCCTTGTATGCCAGGCATAGATCACCTCTCAGCAACCGGTACGAAACAGGGTATAGAGATAAGGTTTTAAGGTAATCCACAGTGGAAAATGTATTTATACCATTTATTTGTCTGATAAGGAGCCTTTGTGGGTGTTCTGACTGCTGTATAATTCAGGTCAGGTATATGTCAAAGGTGGCATTATTCTTAATGAAGGGTCTGATAAGGGCCAAATAAAGTGGCATTATGACTTCCTTGGAGGTGGAGTCCATGCCCTTATGTATAAATTGGGTAACATAGCATGGTTTTCTTACTACCTTGGCCACATGTTGGTCAAAGTCTAGATTACTGTCTACATATGTTCTCAGATCCCTAATTACCGGGTCGACTCTTAGGGGTGTCTTATTGATGGAGAAATTAGCATAGGTGATCATTTTCCCAAACGGCACTATAATACATTTCTTGGCATTGAGTTTTAGTCCATTACTGTAGCACCAGTCATTTGTCTGTGTTAGACCATCTTGTAAGATGTTTGTGTCATGGGGGAAATCTATGATAGCTCCCAATTTGCAGTTATCTATGAACTTGGTCAACCAGAGGCCATTGACATTTGCCTTTACTTCTGAAAAGCAGATGCCAAATAGGAGCAGTCTCAGCATGGTGCCCCGAGTTACTCTGCTAGTGACCTGTCTCTTAGTGGAGGTGGTATCACCAACCCTGACTTCCTGGGTCCTGTCTGTGAGTCAGCTGGTAATCTCATGTGATATGTAGGAGTTTATAGCCAGTTTGGTATATTTGACAATTATTCCTGAGTGGGGTATTGTACCAAATACCTTAGCCAGGTCCAGGTAGGTGATATGCACCGTTTTCCTCTCATCCATTGCCTTGATGAACTTCTCAAAGAATTCCATCTGGTTTAATAGGCATAACCTTCCCTTGACAAAGCCAAACTGGGTTGGGGCCAATGTCTGAAGGTTGTTTATGTCTGTGTTGATCATTTCCATGATAATTCATTCCATAGCATTGCATATTAGACTAAACAGAGTAATGAGTTTGTAATTTCAGGGGTCAGTTGATGGCCTACTCTTGTGAAGCAGGATAACTATTACAGTCCTCCATCTCATGGTATAAAGCTTGTTTTGAAGCTATAGTTGAAAAGTGACACAAGCATTCCTGTCAGGTCATATTTCAAGCTATTTAGGAGGCATCCTAGGACATATTGAGGCTGCGGTTTTGGCCTAAGTGAGTACTGCCAGGACCTCATCCCTGTTAATAGCTGCAGGAAGGCTATACTAGTAGGTATTTATGGGGGAATGTGGCATGGGGGGAGTTTGAGCTGAATTTTCTGCAAGCAAATCCCATATGTTATTCTACTCAGTAAAAGTGGTACCATTGACCACCAGTTTGGCACACTGCTGTGTGCATCCTTTAAAGTTTTAGACATAGCTGTAGAAGACTTTGTGATAGTCTTTAGCTTGTGAGGTTATCTTGACCTCATAACTGGCCTTGTTGGACTTAATTAGTCTTCTGAATTTTCTGTTTAGTTTAATTAGAGAACTCTTATCATTACGGGAGTTGGTCTCCCTGATTTTAGCCATGACTTTTTCCTTTTGTTATATACCCTGTTAAGGTTAGGATTCCGCCAGTGTGGTTTGTTTTTAGAGCTGGTTTTGGACTTACTTCTAGTATATATAGCAACTGCTCTACAGCCATTTTCTTGGCTGTACAGGGTTGCTGTGAACAATTCTGCATAGATTGCTGTGAACTCTAGGTTGGGTGGGGCATGGATTTGACAAACTATTGCTTAATAAGATGTGATGTTCTTTGGAATAATTTCTTACAGTTACAGGGCTTGCTGAGGATACCAAGTTGATTTTTGTTTTGAAGGAGACGGCTTTGTGGTCCAATTTCACAAGTGAGAACATGGCATGTGGGGGGTAGTGCTCTCCCATATTGGTGAGTACCAGGTCAAGTATGTCTAAACCTGTAGTGCGTGAGCTCACTATCTTGTCACGGGTATTTGTGTTAATAAAGTTATCTTGTCACGGGTATTTGTGTTAATAAAGTCTAGGAATCTTTGTGTGAGTATGAGGCAGTGTATGTTTCTCACTCTGTAGAGGGGTAAAAAAATCTCCCATGAATAGGGTATTTGGTTTAATAGTGAGTGTCTCCAGTAGGTCTAGGTACAAACTATAAGATTCTAGGGTCATAGAAAGTGAACTATTGCTTGCTAGGATATGGTATAGGGCTATGTCTATGGTGATTTGTATGTGGATAAATTCAATGGCATCATTCTGTTTAACCAACACAGAGTTATGCTTGCTGTTAATATAGATGGAGACTCCTCCACATTTTTTCCTGTCTGTGCAGCTGATGGTCTAAATGTGTGGAAAGCACTGAAGCCTTGCACAGCTGGGTAACTTTCTCTGGATTTAAAACATGTCTGGTAACAGCTCATATGTTTATAGTCTCTAGAGTGTGAAGAACCTGTAGGGTATGGAGTATTTTTTGTTTATGATCCTAGTATTGAGAAGTAACACCTTTAAGTTTCTTTGAGTTTTATTTGCTATGTCATTAGGTTTATCAGTTTGGCATTGCCTTAAAAAGGTTCTAAGGGGGTGAATAAAATTTTAGCCAATATTTAGAAGCCTAAGGGAGACAGGTGCAGATCATCCTTTGAAAAGCAAAATGGTTTGTTAACCATGTAGTCCCATGCTGACAAATATTGAATCCCTCTGTAAAGACACCAGATACTAACCCAATTGTTGAAGTCAATTATATTTTGTTTGTAGTCTAGCATCATTCTTGGTGAAGGTAGAATACTGCTCAATGCAAGGCACATACTTGCCAGAGAGACATATTCAGAGATTAACACCCACACAGACTATGACAGAATCATACTGGTACCCTTGGTGTACTGAAATGAGTGCATGTGTAACTTGGCAGATCCTTGCTCCAGATAAGCAATTAACCACTATCTTCTCCTTGTTCATCCTGGTTTGTGGAGCTTGTGTGTGTCATAAAATGACATTCCCTATGACAAGATTCCTGGGTAATTTGCTTGTTTGCCTTATGGGCTTTGCTATTGGGGCTGAACTGGGTGTAGGAGTATGTGTGGTATGTGTGCTTTTGGTGATTGCTTTAGAGATTGCTGATGATAGACATTGCCATTTATAGGCTTGGAAGGTATTTGAGGTTTGGGGTAAGCTTGCTTTTTAGTGCCTTAGCATAAGTTGGTCTGTCTGTGTGGTGGGCAATGTGTGTGTGTTCTTGACAAGCTTGCTTGTATTCAATATTTTTGCATTCAGTGAAAATTGTGTATTTGCATCTCTCACATACTGTTTTTGTTTCTTTAAGGGTGAAATGGCTGTGGCAGTTGCTACATTGTCTCATGATATCCACATCTACCAAGCTGGCTGTGGAAACATTTGGAAATTGCCAAGCCATGTTCTCTGGACCTGTATTTGAGTGGGCTACTGTAGATTGTCTCCTTGGCTGTTCTCCCTCAGAGTGTGGTGAGGGCAATACTGGTTTGCTGGCTGGACACTTAGTATTATAAATATATGGCAAACAATGGGAGGGAAAGTACTTAAATAGGTTACACAACAGGCAAAAGCAATGAAAGAGGAGAGGGATGGACACTGGAAGTCAGATTACGATAACAGATGGAAGCCAGAGACACAGTTTTTTAAAACCAAAACAAGACAAGGGTGGGAAGGTTGCAGAAAAAAAATCAAACTGGAGCTTTAGTCCTATGGTTAGAATTTTAGAAACGTTTAGCTTAGTGTCTCAGCAAGGGTGGGGCAGACACAAAGAATAGGGGAAAACCAGTAGCACGGTAAACAAAAAGGCACTGGAGTGCAGCTTTCAGCAGGTATATACAGCTATAAAAAAAGTACAAATCCTAGAGTAAAATTGACAATACTGCCACTACTGCATTCCCACATCAGACTAAGACACCAGGCTATGCAGAAATTTACCAGTAACATTGTAATAAATGATGAAATGAGGCTCCAAATCTAGCAGTAGATCACAGTCTTGCCACAGCTGTGAAAGATGCTACAAAACTGATCGAGGCCTCAGAGTGGGCTCAAAATACAAAAAGCTATCTTTTACATGTTATTCTACTTATGAAAAAAGAAGTGCAGTATATTGTATAAGCAATGTTAAATCTTGCAGAAATACAGTCTTTACTGGAAATGCAACTACAAGACTAAGGTCCCAGAACACACTAAAAATGTAAACAGATAACTTTTTTAGCTTAAGCATATTAATTTAGTATTCAGCTTATAACTAGAAACCCTGGATTGACAGTAATCCACTGGATCACTTGATGCCCCGTATGAGGACTGTGAAAATTCTGTAGCCAAAAATGAAAATGAAGGAGGTAAACAGTGTATATAAATAAAGTTTGTAACATTAGACCTGGTCATTTAGAAGAAACAGTTGCAATAAAGCAATAATAATTCAATCTATGCCCTTTATGACTATTGTCGATAGTCAGTAGATGTGAAGTATTTCTGTCTGTTCAGAAATGGGAATTGAATATCCAGTTATCAGTCACAGTAAAAGATTACAGATTAAGGATATCCAGGTGATATGGCCTTCAGTAAGTCTCAGCGAGACATTGCTGATTCTTAATGGACAGCCAGGGGGATCTGGCCTTTGGTCAGACTTAGTAAAACATTGCTGATTCTTAACAAGTACCAAGGGGATGCAGCTTTTTTCAATATTTCAGTTTTAGTCACCGAATTTAGACACATGAAATTAAGCTACTTTGAAAAAGTAAAAATAATAAACTTGGTGATAAACCAAAACTGTGCTTTAATGCAGAAATTCAGTAAAAATCCAGTAAGCGCTTTCATCTTTTCATACACAAGACTTCTTCAGACTGAATTAAAACCTCTCACTTCATTCATTAAATACTAAAAGATATCATCACATGACAGTCCCAATTAATGTCTTAACCCTTTCTTTCTCAAATAGGCTACAAAATCTTCTCTGTTGTTTAGCCCAGGGGGATAGCAGGCATTCAACTTAACCTGCCATGTATATTCCAACCATCCCAACTCCTCCTCAGCATTCAACTTGATCTCATAGTCAGCAATATTTCCCAAAACCAAAAACTTAAAATTGATTTTACAACCCCCCATTTTATAATGTTTACCTAAAGCATTAGCTTCATTGCCAGTTTCCACAGCTCTTTTGTGTTCATACATTCTTTTGAACAGCTCCCTACTAGTACGGCCAGCATAGAATGCATTGCAAGACTGACATACAATTAGATAAATAACAAACTTTGATTTGCATGTGTAAACCTTGTTGACATATATTTTTACATTATTAATAACAATTTCACTGACTCCTTCATAAATTAAATCACAGAAATTGCATGCCAAACATTTTTCCATCCTGCCTCTTGTACTAAAAGACCTGAGATTCAAACTGCTTTGGAAAAAGTTTTTAAAACTCTTTCCCTTTTTGTACAGAAAGCTTGGACCATTACCAACTGCTTCTAGTACTTCTTCACTGCTCTTCAAAATTTTCCAATTTGTTCTGATAATCTGTTTGATGGCTTCCGAATCTACACTATTCGATATTTGCATAGAAGTTCCAAAGTCATTGTTGATATTTTTCTTAGAAACAACTTCTAAATTTTCTCTGGTTGTTTTGACTTCACTAAGTTTACTTCTCACTAATTCATTTGAATAGCCTCTAGCTATCAAGCTAGCAGCTTCCTTATTGCTTGGTTTCCACCAATGAACATCAACATGGGAATTGTTGTGGTCATAGGCAATAAAGGATAAACTGTCTAAATGCTCTTCATCTGAATAAAATATCAGTGGGCATGACATCTGATCTCAAACCCTATATTCTTGTTTGCAATTTTTCCACCTCCACCAAATGACAGTCAGCCCATTTGTTTTCTTCACTAGGTGAAATTCATCCAGAAGGAGTCATCATTAAGGCATCCATGTTTCTAACCACATGCACCCAGTGAGATACTAGGGAGTGTCATGCAATGCACAGTCCAAATGGGCTATCCCCTCACCTTTACAATAGATATTTTCGACAAGCAGACCTTGCTCTTCCCCTGATAGCATGAGACATGATCCCTCCAGTCTCGTCTAGGGAGATCACACAAACTTGCTTACCTCCAAATGCACACAAACCCCACCTTCCATAGAAACAGAGATTAGAAGACCAAGCCCTTTAACTTATCCCTAGCCTTGCCTGTGTAATGTCATCTGCTGCACAACAGAGAAATGAAACACATGAAAGGAAATGGTGTAGCAATGCATCAGTATCTAATTGTCCACTTGCACAATTGTTAAAGCCAATTGCTAAGCCATGATCTTTTTTTCAAAGGCAAAACTTTTGTTTCACTAGTTGTGTTGTTACAGGACACTCATATAGATCATTGAAGCTCAAAGCAATGGCAAGCCACATAACTTCTTTATGTCCTTTATTTACAACAGCATCAACACTGCAAATTTACTAGAGATGTAAATGACAAAAAATATCGGACTATAGTTTTCTAAAAAAAAGTCTGCAGCCCTGGTACATAATCATTGTTTAGGAAAATAAACATGTTCATTTACATATCTGAAATATTAAGATCATTACTTGTATAATTTGGCAACCATGTTTAACAGCAACATAACAGTTCTAAGAAATTTGGTGCAAACATTAATGCTGATTCCAAATTATTGATCACAGTCAAGTGAGCAGTTACACTGAGAGCAGGTGTTTCCCATAATAAGCATGTTTATTGATACATTTTGCAGTGAAGAAAGTCACTTACACTGAGAGTATGGCTGGGATTTAACAACGGAAAATCTCCATGTCAGTATAGTGCAGCAGCTTCTGCACAGAATATGGCTGCCGAGCGATCCAGTAAACAAGGCTGGGGGTGTGTACGAGCCTGCCAGTACTATTCTAACACAGACACTACTGAATAATGCTAATTACCTCATTTGCTGGTGAAAGCCATGCAAATGAGGTGAATTAGCAATTCAGTGAGCAGGCAGCCATCCGTGTCAGAGCAGTGTCTGTTGCAGAAATGTATTCGGTTACCAACCGTGTACATTTCTGCAAAAATCAAAGCAGGGGCATGACAGCTCAAAGTAAAGCATGTATTATGACTATTAGGCATGCCAATCACCAAAAATATGGCCATTGGCATGGAAAACAGTTGATAAAGTATGAAAATCAAAGTTTTTTTTTTTTTTGGCCAATTTCGGCCAGTGCGTAAAAAAGATCATGCAGAAAATATGAAAAAAAAATGTAAAAAGACAATTTTAAGTGAAATCTGAATTTTGCCATTATAGTGGTAGCATGCAGAACCAAAACAATAACAGGTAACACTGGTTGCTAAGGAGATAGCCTCTGGTGTAGTGGTGTAACAAGGGACTAAGGCAGTGGGGTATGCAAATGAGCAAAATTTATTGAATAGCAAAATGAAAGACCATATCCACCTGTACCTAACTGTGTAGGAGCTATAAAGCTGCAGTGTAAGCAGGAGAAGCAGCTGACATGAAAAGGGGTGTGTCATGCTTGGTGTAAGAACACTGGAGCTCCGCTGCCTCTGTTTGTGCTTAGCTAAGTACAGCTAAGCAAGGGGGTGTGCCTGAGCTAGTTCATGAAATGCTGAGAATGTTCACATCCCTGGGAGGGTCCTTTCTGCTCAGAATTGTTTACTATAGCTGCAGGGGTTTGTGCAGCATGCCACGGGGCTTAAACACAAGGGAAAAAAAAAAAACAGCAGGAACCAGCAGAAGTGTTTACATTTGAGCAGGTGTGTACGGTGTGCCACAGGGCTTAGAAGGGGCAGAAATGTGAAGGAAAAAAATGGGAAATAGAAGAATTAAGGCACTCAAGTACTAATAATAGAGCTAGCAGATGGAATGTATCATAGTCAGCCAATCACACAGGCAGCATCTGCAGCACACCAGTATAAACAATGCAAACACCTTTCAGTATGTCTTTTCCCACAATCTCTACACCATTGGTGTACACACTTAGGGGAATTTTAACTGACAAAATGTTAGGGGCTACTGTTGCTTTGATACATTAGTATATGCTAGAGGCTGAGGGCTGTGAGGAGGATAATGCTAATAACTGTCAAGACTGAGGAGGAGGAAAAGAGTGTCCAGACCCAGTGTAACCTACTAGGGGCCACATGATCTGAAGATACTAGAACACTACAGGGTGGACATGGACTTACTTCAGCAACTCTGTGAGCTGTGCCGGCCTAACCTCAGGCCAAGAGCCAATAGAGGGAAACCCATCCCAGTTTAAACCAAGGTATGTGTAGCCTTAAGAATACTAGCTACAGGTACCTTCCAAAGACCTACTGGGGACATCATGGGGGTCTCACAGGCATCTGCATCCAGGGTACTCCACTAATTATTGTGTCATGTGAACACATGCCAGTGAGCACATATATTTCTCCAGCACCCATGAGAAGAGGACCAGCAATATGCATCGCTTCCATCATGCAGCAGACTACGCAGAGGTACTGGGTACCATAGACTGCATGCACATCCACATTAAGGCACCACCCGGTGAAGAGGGTAGAGTCTATGTCAACCGCAAGGGCTATCACTCCATCAACTGCCAGGTCACATGTAATGCTCAGGGCATTATCATGAACGTGTGTGTTGGCAGCCCTGGTAGTTCTCATGACTCCCACAGCTGGCATGCCTCACAGCTGTACCAGGCATTTGCCAGGGGGGACATCCCGTATGGCCATCTGGTGGGGGATGCTGGCTATGCATTGGAGCTGTGGATGATGACACCCATCAGAAATGCACACACACACACACACACACACACGCACACACACACACACACACACACACACACACACACACACACACACACACACACACACACACACACACACACACACTGAAGAATGCCATAATGAGGCACACACACAAACCAGGAACATTATAGAGCATGTGTCTGGGATGCTCAAGTCAAGGTTCCGCTGCCTTGATATATCTGGTGGAGGCCTGCATTACTCTCCAGCCACATGTGCACACATTTTCATAGTACGTGACATGCTACACAATATGATCCTGTGGAAACAGCTGTGGCAGGAACATCACAAGGAAGGGCCACACAACCCCCCACCATTGCCAAGGCCCCCACAGGCACAGGGAGACTTGGAGGAGGAACCCCCTGAGCCTGCTCCTGTAGGCAGATGGAGGTGTGCCCAGTTTGCCCAGACCTTGGCAGAGGCAATGCATAGCACATACACTGACACTGTAGGGACCCAGGGACTGACACCTTTCTCTGACTCACACACACAGTTAAATGGATGCCACACACATCACAAGACCTGTATCTTACCATGTTAGGCTGTGTACTGTGTACATCTGACAGAGGCAGCCCTCAAGCACCGTTATCACAACTGCTTCAGGCACAAGGTAAGTCTGTCTTCTTTAACAATAAATGAATGGAGTAATATGTTGTGGCAGCATAGCTATGATATCGCTGCATGTATGTAAGGGAATGAGGTGGCCTATTAGGATAGCAGCAAACAACTGACAACTATGTGGGACAACAGGAAATGTCTGCCCAATATTGGTTTCCCCAGAGAATGCAGTACTCCCATAGGTGACAAATATCACTGCAGTATATGTGGGGAGCTAACATGCATGGATGTCAATGTGGGGGTCCCATACTCACCCCTCAGCCTCACCCAGCAAGTCAGCTGTAGAAAACCATAAAGAAATGTCTGGCAAAGGCCCACAAATGGGGACAATGATGAAATATGCCCACACAGACCTACAAAGTGATATCACAGCAGGTCTTGCAGTTGCAGTAAGGCTCTGAAGGGTGAGAGGTCTGAAACCCAAATGTCTGCCATTACAATCTAATCTGTGGTCTTTAGTGATATGCCTGTAATCACCAAGACAGGCACAATACTATGCTAAATGGAACCAAAATGTAAAGGGAACATCAGAACAGCCTGTGCAAATGTGGACAGCTGACAGGTGTGTCCCACACACACACCCCTATGTTCCCATAGAAATGCAGTAACAGTAATGCTTTTTAGGGTATAAGCATCAGAGCACAAATTCCCAGGGCTGCCCCAATCAACCTGATAACTTGTTGCATGTCTACAATATGCAGGGCTCAATGAGCTATGTATATGTGTGGTCAATACTGTCAGTATGTGGCCTGCACTTACTCTTGGCTGTTGTTTCTTAGTGGCCTAGGTACAGTACTGTGGTTGTCAGGTTTCATGTTCCAAGAAAAATAGTGCCAACTATTCTGCATGTCAAATACAGCTATGCCAGGACTTGTACACACTGTCCAGATGTCCATATATGTTACCGAAGGAAAGTTGGAGAGGTCAGGGACAGAGGGCCACATATTTGGACAGTACACAGCTAAGAGTAACCTACACAGTGCCTAGCATACCCCTCAACAGTACAGACATGCTGCAGAATGTCCAGATGTTTACATCATATTTATGGTCCTTTATCAGGCAATTGTGGCAAATCACAAAAGACTAAAGTCAGAAAATAATGACAGATCATTGTTTCAGGTCTCAAACCCTTTAGGAAAATTCATGCTAATGCAAAACCTGTTATTGTATCACCTTTCTAGGTTTGTAAGGCCAATAGTTAACAATGGTCCCTATATGTAGGCCTTTGTACCCAAATTTCTTATGGTTTTGTCCAGATGTCTGTCTCTAAAAAGTTGGGATGTATGGCGCCTTGTATGACAGAAATTACCTGAAGGTCAGTGTACTGCCAGGTTACAAAAGGCTGCCAACACTGTGTCAGCACTGACAACATGTCACTGGCCAACATCCATACCCCTGGAATAGCAGGTTGTCACAGAAGGAGCACAAGTATGCCTTGTATATCTGTTCTGCTTGTCCTCACATTGCATTTGCCTGCCAACTATTTACAAAACAAGAAAGGGTCATGTCAAAACAGCAATGGCAGACAGTGGGGAAGCAAATTTTATACCCATAAGAGAAAGCAAGCAATTACCAAACTGGTCTCCCAACTTCCTATGTTTGGCAGAGTATTATTAACGCCCAGTCCCCATGTGTGGGCCTTTGTCTGACTGTCATATGTGGGCCTGTCCAGATGTCAGTCTGTGATGGTATGACAGCTAGGCCCACATGTTGCCTCATAATAACATATAGCAACAATAACCATCTAAGGACCACAGCAAATGGAGTGGTGCAATGATGGACAACCTGCTAAATAGGTACACTCAGAGGTATGAAGTCCACAAGCTTGTTTGTGATGTTACAGCATTTACTCCGCTCACATCAGAATTACAAATACATAACAGCAGCCACTGTGATCAAAGCCTGTGACTGAATTACAGAAGGACAAAGAGACACACATAAGGGGAAGGGGAACCACTGTCCAGACAAAGGGGGGATGTGCAAACCAGAACAAATTGTGCAGTAACATAAGTGTTAATCAGTGTATGGAGTCAGTAAACATCACCTGCAAATACACAACAAACACTCATGTAAGTAGAGGTCCACAACTAAACAAAAACCCAAACAAAGGAAACCTCAGAGGCAAAAACACACGAGAAGTCCACAAACCTACACACCACAAACCATGTAGACTCCGCACACCAGGGTCTTGCAAGCACTAAGGCCTTACCCAAAACCCCAAACACATACCTTACACTGATAGGCTAACAGCACTGCCCCTCTACCCCACTCCATACAGACACTGCTGAGGTGAACCCTGTCTGGCTTACAAAGAAATCCAGACCCTGCCTTAATGGGACTGTTGCACATCTGGAAGTCAAGCCCCACTCCATCAACCTAAAAAGACACAGCATCAACCTGGGCTGTGATATCAGTACGGCTTGTTGTTGTGACAGATGTGTGTCTCATACACTCTCCCATCTGTGGAATACACTCCCTGTCCACAACAAGCCAACTACCTCAATACCCCTAGTGATGTCCTCCCTGTATAAGTGCATGGGAAACACAAAATACAGTCCTGTGATTCCACCTGTGTCCCTGCTGGATTGGGGCTCTGTGTGCTGACATGTATTAACATGGGTTACACTCTCATCTGAGTGGGTTATAAGGACTTCAGGGCCAATACCCTACTAATGTCATAGCAACCTATCAACCTATATACAACTGTCTGTCAGTGGTTCACCACATTACTCTGTACTGCTCTGCTACTAACATACCTGGAAGTCACAGTGCTATGTGGAATATACTACACATATAATGGACATTTCTGCACAGTAGAATGCACTCTGTACCCACACCCATACCTCTCAATCTCTGACAGCGAGACAACTGGACATGGTCATAAATAAAAGTGGGACAAAGGCCCAATGATAGGCACGTGTTGTAAATATTGCCCTTACACACTGAGAACGTTGGTAGAATAACAGGTTTTGCATTAGCATTGTCTGAAGGCTATGAAGTCAGAAACACTAATGTCTGTCATTATTTTGTAACGTCAATCTTCAATTATATGCAACTAACTTGCCATAAAAACACAAGTTTATGTATACTGGATGAAACTTCTAGACAAACTCCTGGACAATCTGCCAAAAACTGTACAGTTGAGAAGTATGGGTCACACCAGGATATGACTTTTCAGGTAAGAAGAATACCACACAAGCAGGAGATCCCCAACTAGTATATCACCAAGTTGCCGGACTGTTTACACAGCTTCATCAGTCAACTGGCTGTAGCCACACCTCTCAACTGGCCTTTTTGGGCAAGAATGTCTATAGTTGGGCTCATAATATTGGTCTGTGCATCATACATCTTGTATTCCTCTGGTAAAAGTACTGTCATGATCTGAAGATGTCTGTCACTAGGTAATGACACAGCACATTCCAGTGTCAGACTACAGATATGTCAGAAAATGTCTGCTAAAACAAACCCTGTACCTCTAGAAAATTCCTGTTTACTTTTGAGAGGTATGGCTGTAGCTCACAAAACCCCAGATTGGAATACAAATATCTCTGCAATGGAGTCTCACTCTCACTATAGAAGGTCATACTGGGCATGCTCCTACACTTAGAGAATCACAGGCCATGTCGGAACCCATATCAGACTATATAACTGTATCGTGCATATGTGTCTTTGCATACAGACAGCTATATATACCTTAACTGTCCCTACACACACCCATTAGACAGGATTACCCTCAGCTAGCTGTAGGTGGCCCATATGTGATATATTTGCATCTGTTGTGTGTGATACACAGAAGTATATATGGGCAACATATAACAATATGTCAAGCATACACACACATAGATGTGGGGAAGAGAGAGACAGTTAGTGATAGAGAGAGAGAGACACGTAGGGGGACACACACAGAGAGTGAATCATACACAGGGATACCCTGAATGGCATACAGTGATGTCCTGCTGTGGAGAGTGGCATACTGGTCATAACCAGTTGCATGTGCCAGTATGAAGGTGAGCTCCATTGTGTAATAGTACCGGGGTGTGGGTTATAATATCACATCACCTGCCTTTGTGTGTGTGTGTGTGTGTGTGTGTGTTAGGTTTAAGTATTAAGTGGCCATTCTCACTCAGTACACTTCCCATTGCTCTACTACACAAGATCTGCTGATGTCATTCACCTTAGAAGTACCATTGGAAACCTATCAGCCCTATAAGCTCTCTAGCATGTGCGGTAACTGTGTAAAACTATAGAACAAATAACTAGATAAGTAGAGGTTCTAATCTCAGTCCTGGCAAATGTATGTTTGCGTGTTTGTTTGTAGGTGAAACAAGTTTTAGGCCATTCTCACCCAGTACACTTCCTAGTGCTCTACTTTAGCAGTCCTGCTGATGTCACTCCCCTTAGAAATGCCTTTGGAAAGGCCAAGCTCTATAAGCTCCATGGCACATGCAGTAAGTATGTAACAGTATAGTACAAATAACTAGAGAGGCAGGGG